>NW_020897717.1:4160983-4262278 GCF_003984885.1 Neopelma chrysocephalum
AGTGATGTGGAAGTGATGTAAGTGATGTGGAAGTGATGTAAGTGATGACCTCTGAGCAACTGACAGTAAACAGAGCAGGAAAGCTCTCCTGAGCCAGAAAGAAGGAAGAGCTTCTTTCTGGTACCCCTTCCCAGCCACACCACTGAGCAGTAGTGTAGCAGGCTGCCAGTCTTTTCAGAAGAGCACAGCCCCCTTGTTGGGCATCAAAACAAGTAGAAGGATTTTGGAAAGAGCTTGCCTCCAAACTAGCTGTCCCTACCGGATGCAAAGGTGAGAACAACTGAGTGGGGACCAGCCTCTGCTTAAAATTCAGGCTTTTGTTTAGTTGATAAAAGAGGAATGGAGCAGATGTGAAAACAGGATCCTTAGTGAGTGTTGGCAGCATAAAGGGTATGCAGTGTCTGCAGAAATGACTGGGGTTTGTCCAGTTCTGGCTCGGGCAGTAAGAAGTCATTCCATGCCTCACTGTTTGGCTAGAAACACTAAAAAAACCCTGTGGATATAGCCACCTGAGACAAATTGGTCCTGCAGCATTTGATTGCAAGCAGTTTTTTTTCTTTTTAGTTAGCCTTTTATATAACAAAGGGATTCAAAGATGAAGGCATTACTGCCCCTCATGTTCCAACCATCTAAGATATCAGAAACATCACCCATCACACTTGCTCAGCCAGCCATACACCTTGTCTCACCAGTTGGAGCAGTGGGCCACAGCAGGAAGAGAAGATGCCTGTGCTATGAACAACAAAGATCTCTGCACTTGTGCACTGCCTGCAGGGACTACAGCTTCTCTGCTGCAGCTTGGGCACAGAGCTGGCTTTAATGCCAAAGTAAAACACAGATACTTGGCATTGTATCATCTTCTTCACTAGTACCTGAGGAGCTCGGATTTGAGACCTCCTGTAGGCAAAAATCTAGAGTCTAAGAGCACTTTGGAGTTGCATCTTATTTATAGCATGGCAGTGAGAGGAAGCACCACCCTTTATACTCATGTCAGCAGACAGTCCCTTGAAGAACTTCTCAGCATGCCTTTGTAAGTACAAGAATAGCAAGAAAATACAAAAGCACAATGAAATCTGGACCAGTCACCACCAAAAAGGAGTCTACAAGGACCTCAGTATACTTCCTACTTCTCAATTCTTCTACTTTAAGTTTTAAGGGAAGAAGAAACAAAAATTAATTTATGAGTTTGTGTCTCAGATATGCCAGTAAACTAACTGCTTAGTAAGCCTGAAATTAAATGACCTGTTCGTTCACCACACAGCCACCACAACCCAGGGACTGCTCCACACTCACCCACCACAACTCTTCAGGATGCCTCACAATACCTCCTGTACAGGGACCTTTGCAGGTAACCACCTGACAGAAAATGCAGAAGCATTAAAATGAACAGCCCCCAAAACCCCCAACTTATGCCACCTCCTCTCATCACAAGCCATCACACATGCTTAACAAATCCCCGGGGAAAATGCTTTTATGACCCTCAGAAGTTTGTATTCTTCCAGGGTGCTGAGGAGAACAAAAAACACATCTGCCACCCTGAAGCGAGGAGGAAATTCCATCCTGATCCACCTACCAACGCCACTGGGAGGACAACAATCTGACAGGCTGGCAAAAACCTCACTTGCCCTTCACCATGCAGTCTTGTCCCTCGCCTTCCTCTGAAGGGGAGACCTGCATTGCCCAGTGCCATCCCTTTGCCCCACCTTTGCCCTGGGACTGCTCCTGGGGTCTGCTCTGGCCCCTTGGAAGGCTGCAGTACAAACTTGCATTCCTGCTGCTGATTTAATATTCCACTTCTCTGCTCCCTCTCCTTCTCCTGCACATCAGCTCCATTCCTCCCATGCATTTCTCAGTTTCCAGCTCTGTCTTTCCTTTATCTCCTTCCCAGACCCATCTTGCTTTTTGCCCTCTTTGCCTACACAGATCACATAAAGTAGTCTCAGGAGAAACCCTTCACTGCCGGATCCTCTCTGTACGGAAGTGCGACATGGAATGACACCTACACTTCAGCAACATGTTTTACTGCAGCTGCAAACTACAGTTCCAAGATTAAGAGCTGGGGTCCTAATCACTCCCTCAAACACCCATCCAACCTGAAGTTGTTTTAAAAATAGTATTTCACTGGCAAGAGGTATAATGCAAGCTAGCAAAATACCATTTCTTCCATTAACGTCTGTGGAGTTATAACATTCTTGCCATAATCTGCCTGCAGATGTACCGTAGGTATTGAGAAAAAGCTCAGAGACTCAAAAGAATCAGGAAATGACCACTTTCTGGGGTACAGAGTCAGCTTGTTTTGTACAAATCGTCTGACTTACTAAGACAGCCTTGTCTTAGACTTGCCAGCCAAGCAATATGAGCTACTGATGTATGTCTGGAAAATATTTATGATAAAAATTATGGTTGCAAAAAGAATAGCAAGTAAGTAGCTGATCCAGCTGGCATGCAAATTGGGCACAATGTTTATCAGCAAAAATATGTTCATCAGCACTACCACCTAGTCCCTAGTCCTTCTGGAGAACAGTAGGTACTCAGGGATCTTCATGACCATTAAGCAGTTGGGTTTCCTGCAGTCCTGGTAATACATTTTATTCTTAAGTAAAACAGGAGAGGGTGTTTAACCATCTGTCCGTCTAACACAGTGACACAGGTTTTTTTCATCTCAGAGTGTGTCAGGGCAAGTGAGGCACTTGAGGCCTTGGCCTTCAACTGATACTTAATCAAACAGTGCAACACCTTGGGAGTTCATCCAGCCCCTGGTGCTGGGTAGAAAAATGCTCAGCAAAATCAACATTGTCAGACAACAGAGCAATTGGGCATCACTATAAAGGTATATCCCATCTCTGACATCCCTCCTCTGCCTAAGCAAGCCCTACGCACTGCACCACAAGTTGTATTGTAAAAGGGACCTCCCCAAAGCAATGGCAATGCCAGCCTGTGCCAAGTGGGCACTATGCAGGAGCAAAAGACTGGAGGGAATCAGAGAGGACAGAAAGGCCCTGAGACAGGAAGGTTTCACAAGGACATCTGTGCCACCAGGGTTCCCTGGCACAATCCATATCTTCCCAGAGCCCCCTTTCTGGGGTGAGTCCACTGCTGCCCATGAGTACTGCTGAGCTCCTACTGCTCCTGGGTCTCTCCCTTCTACACAGCCACCTGTTTTCACAAAATTCAAGGAATTGAGTATTTTTCTCTTGTCTTAAGAGTGGTCAGAAGACAGACTGACACAGTATAACCAGGCAAACTTATGTTTCCATGGGAAACCAGGCTACTGACAGCCTGGTAAGAACCCATAGTCTTTCATGTCTTTTGAATAAAATAATTAATCTAGGAATTGCTGTATTAGAGCACACCTTAATGTTGCTGAGGGAGGAGAAACCAGCTCCCAGCCACCTTCCACATTACTGTGGAAAGGTTGAAGGCAACATTTAGTGAGAACTAAATCAATCAGGATCTGCTTTAGCATCTGCCCTTTCCAAAATATCTGACACCCACTCTGCCTGCAAAGACCAGCAAAGCATTCCTGCTCGCTCACTAGCCCAGTAGACCCTGGTCACACTAGTTTTTCCCTGTAGGTTTTTCCAGCCCTGTGACAATCCTACATTAGACTGTTTTAAAAGGGCCAGTTAAATACAGTCATGTCACCAAACAGTATGATTTGGCTCTAAATCCAAAAATCCTCTGCTTGGTGCCTTCATAGGCAAGGTCTGCTAGTGTGACCCAGTTCTTTGTATTTCCTTCTCTTCCCATAATATAACAGAAAGAAAAACTCCCTTTCCACCTGATTTCATATAAATGTTATTTCTTTGTCTTAGGACAGCTTGCCCAGCTTTGGGATCCAAGACCAGCTGAGTGCCCACCCTGCTCAGGCTTTCTAGAAATTACTTTGTTCCAGTATGGGTCACTGAGACTGTGGGATAACTGGAAACTTCAGAGTTTATTGCTTTTCATTTTCAGTGCTGAGTGATTTTTAAAGAAATAATTGCTTCCAGATGTCATGCATATTTTGCTCTGAAGGAATACTGCAATCTCTGTTAGGGTTACAGAGCTAGAAACACTGTTATTCCCTATCTGAGTGGGTTTCTTCAGATAATTTGGGAACACTACATCTTCCATGTGGTTCCTGCAAATGAAGGTAAGAGTTAGACCCGAGGTCTCTGAAAAACATACTTGGTTGTATGACAAACTTTGTAAAGCCAAAATGTTGAGTATGCATCCATCATACAATTTTCAGGTTGCTCTACAGTGAGAACAGTATTGGGGTGTTGCAGCACCCATCCCTAGAAGGCCTAGATCTCCAATTTTATACGAGTATCCTCAGACTAGATGCAAACTTACTTCTGATGATGCCAAGTCCTCTTTGACTTCAGAGTGCAAAGGCTGGAAAAGATGGAAGCACTTGAAAAAGAGGCACAAGTTAAAAATAAAACTCTGCCATGAGGGACATTCTCAGTCTTAATGCTTCTAATTGCATTTCTTTAGTCAGCCAGTTTCTGGGCTTTCAGTCTTAAAAGATGTGCACATATATAAGAGTAAGGTATAGAATTCATATAGTATCAGTCAAAGATAAGGTCAGAGCACAGAAGAAATACCATGTTATCCCTTATGGGAATCAGTAGGTACCTTATCCAGACTTTGAGAGAATGCTCTAAATTACTCCTGAGCAGCTTTGAAGTTACATCTGTTTGGGTGCTGTGCTTACAAGGGCTGTGCTCTGTCACACTAGGTATTACCTAATGAAGGCTTCTGAATCTGTTAATCTAAATTTCCAGTTCCAGAAGGCATTATTTCCATAAACATAATTGCTTGTTGAAAGGTAGATGTGTTCTACACATCTGACACAAAATAAGCATGAGCAAGTTTTCATGCGAGACCCCTGGAAAGGATGCCAAGAGAGCACCTGTTCCAGGACAAAATGAGAAACTGTGTTTTGGACACAGGTAGACCAGGTAAAATACTCATACAAACATGAAAATGACTGGTGAAGACAGAACAGTTGCATTTTGTTGTCTGTGAAGTCCTGCAGGTTTCCTTATTTGCAAGAAAATCTTGTATGACACCCAAACAGGTTTGCAAATTGCTGAAAAATGCTGAGGAGCTGCAAGTGAAATGTGGCAGCTTTGGGGAAAAAATCAGTTTATAAGTTGATTATAGAAAGCTTTAGTAAGATTCAAATGCACTATTTCAACCTGTCTGCAATGGAATGATTTTCTATTTTGAAAACATGTTTTTTAATTCTATGGAATGCAGTAAAAAGTACTATGTATCATTTGATTAGCAAGATTGATTAATTTTTCTGGGTTTCTTTTCCATCTTGTATCAAGAAAAAATTCAAAATGCAAATGAAATCTCCAAAGAATGAAAAATTAAATTATCTCATTGCTCTACAAGTAAGAGTGGGTGGTGTTGAAAACTGTCCTAATGACACAGGACAAGACTGACAGCACTAAAAAAAGGGCCAGGAAAAAAAACCAGCTAGAAATAAACTGTCCTCTGCATCATAGCATTCCATAATAGGTAGGAAAATATGCTCCTTTTCGTACAGAAATAGATTATACAGAACACCATAATTTTGTGCACAACACCTACTTCAAAATGGTCCAAAAAGCTGTAATACCTAAAATAAGAAAATGACCAAATCTGTGTCCATGTTCAGCATAACTCCAAATTTCATTCTAATGCTATAGCACATGAAACAGTAATAAGTACGTGCTAAAATATACTGACGACTGCAAAGAAACATAGGTTTAACTTAAAGGCTTACCTGTGTAGGTCACAAGGACATCCAGGAGATTTTAAGTCTGCGTTTAAGAGATTTCTTGAATAGGGACAATTAATTTTAGTTGAAGACGTGCAAAGCTGAAGCACCACAACATTTATAATACTGGTGGAAACGGGCTGTAGACACCAAATCTGCACCCCTAAATGCATTTAGTATTTGACCCTCTGAAGAGTAAACAACAAAAATATTAATAAAGTTTGGGAGATGATATGCTAAGCATTCAACCAATTGATTGTATCAAAGAATTATGGCAGATGGTGGTAGGGTGCCCTGTTATCACAAGCTGCCTGGTATGTCCTTTCACATTCTCCTATTTTCAGCTGTTTATAACTTTGTCAAGATATCGACTTTTTTGATAGCATGTTTGATGCAATTAGATATTTCTTTGCAATCAAAGAAGACCTCTCTGTCATTACCAAGATGAGATTCTGAAATGGTCTGTTTTGCCGAGGTTAAATTTGCCCACAATTTTACCCGTGTTATGGAAAAGTCTTACTGCTTCCAAAATATTAAAGCTGGGAGTGGGATTTGGCACAGACTACCACAGCAAGGAATGCCCTTTTTGCCATCCCCACAAACATTACCCCAAACCTGATCAGACCATAGTGAAAAGTGATCACAGTTCATGCCGGGCCAAGAGGTCTTACGGTGCAGGGCTACTGGCACATCGCACAGCTCTTCTCCATGTACAGCACAGCCACAGGCTTTGTTGCAATGCACTGTAAAAGGGATTGAATTTACACAGGCTATAATTGAACCTGATTATTCCCACTCTGATATTCCCAAGTGCTCGTGTGCTTCAAGTTCTTTAAATTAAGTTAAGACATGGTCTGAAGGACATCAAACCACCCAAAAAACCTTTACGCGAAATCAATAACTAAAAAAAACACAGTGCCATCAAAATGTTCCTCTAAATATTTGCATTTTAACTAAAAGCAATAGGAAATAAGTATAAGAAATAGCCCGCAAAGAGAAAAAATGAATTTTCCTTCACCAAAGGGGCCACATGTTGGGACAGCCCACGCTGGCCATGGCTCACGCTTGCATAACAGGCACTTGCTCTGCATTAGATGTGCTTCCTAAAGTCCTGTAAGCACGAGCAGTGCCAGGAGAAACTATGCTGTGGTTCAGTACTGGGGATACAGTACTTTTGCACATTTTAAAAAATACTCAGTACTTTTTATTTATAGCTACACTAACAGGTGTTATTGCAGCATCTGGAAGAGGTACTGTGCAAAGACCCAATTCAAATTCATGGTTAGGTTCATTTTAAAAGTAAGTCCCCACTTTAAAATAGAACTAAGTCTTGACAGTGCCCAAATCTTGCAACATGATTAATTTTAAGTGGCAGAAATCCTATGAGATCTGGTATTTTGCAAGATTTCCCATCCACATGCTTTCCAGCTTGAGAAGCAGTTCAGAACCACAGCTATGGGCATGCATCCAAGCTTCAAAGATACGGTGTGGACTAATCTCTATTTTAATCCCCGCTTCTCTTCTGCTGGGGAGAAACAACACAAGCTCTTGGCTTTGAAGTTTCTGACTTTATCACTCTAAGTTTGGAGCTGATACCTCTTGGTTCAGTTGTGAATGACACACTTAACGACCTTACCTGGCAATTAAGCTTTCCCTGCTATTCTGACTTGTATGAAGGAGGCATTGCCCTGCCCAGCCAGCATGGATTAGAAGTGCTGGCAGCTGGTGAAAAGCAGAGATCATCATCCTTCAGGGATGATGTCCCTCTGGGATCTCCCTCTCTCCAGTTGTGACTTCCAGGATCTTCTTCTCACTGCATCAGAAGATATCACAAATGCTCTAAACCTCTGTTTGCTAAGGTGGAAGCAGTGGTTTGAGCAAGGCCCCACCATTGACATCATCAACATTTGGACACCTGTTAAAATGACAATGATGAGTTCTGTATGCTGGCACTCCATATTCCAGCTTGAGACTGATAGAATGTTTCTAAGTATTCTTTGATACAGTAGAAGAGCAGTTTGTTTAGACTGAGTTAGTTTGCAATGGAGATTTGACCTTTTTTTATATGATACAGGACACAATGGCACTTCAAAAATCTCTTGCAGCTTGTAAGTTTTTCTGAAACACAGTAGATGAAGTTGTGGAGGAGCGTGACAGTCCCAAGAATGGTCAGTGAATCAGTGCCCATGCTCTGAGCAAACAGGCCCTCAGGGATGATGCATGCCAGTGGTCTGACATCATCTCCACCCCTGCAGCACTGCCACAATGCTCATTTCCCTGAGGACCTGGCAAATGACATCTCTTGCAAGTCTCTTTGGATTCTGCTCTGGGCAGGGACAGCTTCTTTAGCACCATCTGGTAAAACAGACCTTTCTGAGCCCAAAAAGGAGCCTTGCTTTGGCTTCCCCAACTTATTCAGCAGCCCCCTAGAAACATGTGGCAAGGGAGAGAAGCCGGTTTTTCCTGACACCGTTCAGCTGCCAAAACCAGCATCCCCTCCACAGTGCTCCTGCAACCATGCCTGGCCCCAAGGCCATGAAGTAGAGCCTACTGGACATCAACCTGTCTCTCATTCATCCCCTGAGCAACACCCACTACAGTGAAAGGTGGTGGGAACAACTGGGGCAGGGGCAGTAAGCAAATCTGTGACCCTGTAGAAGAAAGCTGTGCCATCAGGAACATGGAATAGTGTATTTCAGTTGAAGAGGACCTACAATGTTCATCTAGTCCAATTGCCTGACCAAACAAACCATGTGACATAAAAATATTATGCAGAAACCTTATTTCTGATATTTCCTCAATTTAAGTCTCAGAACTTGCAACTAAACCTATTCAATCTATAAGTTTGTATATGTCATTTATTAGATTATTTGCAATCTTTCTCCCTGCTGAAGGGTTAACATGATTATCTTTCTATTCTGATTCTTATAAACAAGGACACAGCAGAACTCTTCACCAAAAACTACTATAGCCTTTCCCAGAACTGATTTCTAACCCTTTCCAGGATAGCTACACAAGTTCATATAAAAAACCAATAACACTGATCTGAATTTCACAACTTGCCAGCTGCCTGCCAGGGCAGAGGCATGCATGGTCCTGGCAGGGAGGGCACAGCCTCAGCGCCAGCCTGCCTGGAGAACCCAGCTCTCCTCAGTGCCAGTGCCTGAAGCAGCAGTGGCTCAGGAAGGACCATATCCCAGCCCAGCCAAAAGGACACAGGGACTCACCGGTCTGGCCACTGGGAGGAGTTGGCTGGTGCAACAGGGAGGCTTCTGCATCACAAATTTGGAGTGGGCAAGGAAGGTACAGCATGGCTGAGAGGGAGGGGCCACCTCAGTCCCTCTTGTTCTTTCAGCTTTGCACCTTCCCCTCCCCGTAGGTGATAGTGAGAGGTAAACAGTTGCCTGTGCTCAAAGGAGTAAACTGGTGGGCAGCAGTTCCAATAAGTTGACTTAACAAGAAAAAACCTAAAAAGGCCAGCAGTGAGACCCTCATGGCAAAAATACCTTCCCCTCTAATGGTACAGCCACTCACACACTTTTTCTTCTTGTGCTTTGTCATTTATTTTGTAGATCAATCCATCACTTCCATCTGCTTCAAACCAAATGTGCCAAGTAAATATGAAGATAATTAGGAAGTTTAGGGTTCCCCCCCCAAGAGCAAATTAAACAGCTGGAAGTTACTTTTTCTTTTTTAAATATTGACAAGCCATTACCAGGCGCAACATAAAGCATTGGGCTGCGCACGCAGCCCTGCAATGTTTTGCTGGGCTGATACAGCAAAATCAAGGAGCTTGTGCCTTGCACCCAGCTCCAAATGCCGGAGAGGCTCCTGAACGCCACCGATTTTATGGCAACTGTCACACCAGAAGAGCTGATCCTCCTAGACAGTGGAAGTACACAATTAGGTCACATTAAACATTGATAAAATACCACAGCAGTTCCACATACCAACGACAAGTGAGCGACACACTGGAAAACAGCTCCTAGCTGGCAAAAGCCATTCCAGCATCAGTGCATATTTTCTGCTAAGAGTTTACAGATGAAATCTGCACGTGCAGAAGTGTGAGCAGTCATCCGAACAGAGGGAGTCATAACATTTTCCCACTAGGCAGAGAAGCGAGACACCAAGCACCACAGACAGGTTTATTCCCCTGGGCAGTCGCCACTACCTCCGCGTCCACAGAAGTGGAGGGGCCGGGGACCACGCTCCTTCAGGAGGGTTTTCTTTAGGATCAGAATGAACAAGATGAAACAGTGGCGCTCATGGCTGAGGCTTCACACTTGGGCAGGATTTTTTTTTTTCTGCGTACAGCCACAAGCGCAGCAACTGGAGCTCCTAGCCCTACCACAGTAGGAAAAAGTGTTTGCATTGTCTTTTATCATTGCACCCACACACTACAAAGCCTGTCCTTGGCCAGAGGTGGACTAGCAAGAAAAACACAGCCCACTCAGCTTACAGAGAGTCTTTTGCATCCTGTCAGCATCACCTAATTATATTCAGATGAGTCCAGACTTTAAAAGTTGAAATGAAAGTTAGTTGTCATTTTGGCAATCAGCTCTGTCACAGATAACAGACACTCTGTTGCACAACATTTGGTGCTCACCACAAACTGCACTGAAAGACTTCTATGCTATTGTCACACCAGTGATAATTATTTAAAACACTAATAAAAGAGCTCTGCGCAAGACTTCAAAAAGAGGACAGTGCTGCACGGGGAGAGAACAGACCACAAAATATAAAATTCAACACTGTGAGAAGTGTCAGTCTATGCCTTTTTACTCCCGTACCTTGAAGTTACTTGTGGAGTCTATTGATTACAAAACATGTTTAATTTTGCCTGTGATCAAACACATGCCCATGATGCAGCAGCAAGCAGCACACCTCAGGGAAATGTCACGCAATTTTTGGGATGGTGAGTGGGCAGCACAGCTTTCTCAGCACATGAATTAACACCTCAATTCTTTAAAAGTTTCCATTTTTCCATTTCTTCACCAGGCTTTTTCAGTAGAAACACTAGTTCTCACGATCAGCACTCCTGTTGCAATATCTCCTCTGTATGCATCCTCACAGAGCATTTCCATGGTTCCCACCCAAACACAAGAGCAGGGCTATTCTTCACACTTTTAAGCCAGCAGGTGAAAAGTGCCCTTTAACACTTCATCCCAAAAGCAGCTGTCAGAAAGGCGCAGGCAAAGATGCATGCAGGAAGCAAGCTCCTGAGGTTTTGCTGCTGCTGAGGTGCTCATGACCAGGGTCTGATAGCAAAGCCACATGCCAGCACACACTAAAAACTAGGCTGACCACTTAGAGGAAACAACCAACCCCCAAAATATTTTGAACTGGGAAATTTAATCTAGGTTCAGAACAAAGATGGTCAAATTACGATACCCTCGCAAATCAGATTTGGTATGGTCTGTCACGGCACAAGATCACAACGTCACACTTTCAGAGAATGGTTAAGATTGGAAAGGGACCACTGGAGTCATCTAATCCCCGGTCAAACAAGGATCCCCAAGAGCATGTTACTGAGGCTTGCATCCAGATGGCTTTTGAATATCTCCAAAGAGGGAGACTCCAGAACCTCTCTGGACAGCCTGTTTTAATGCACAGTCACCCACACGCTAGAGAAGTTCTTCCCAGGTGGAACTTCCTGGGCATCAGCTTCTGCCCATTGCCTCTTGTCCTACTGCTCAGCATCCCCGAGAAGAGCCTGGCTCCATTCTCCTGGCACCGCCCCATTCAGATACTTATGGACATTGATGAGGTCCCCCTCAGTCACCTCTTCTCGAGGCTGAACAGGCCCAGCTTCCTCAGCCTTTCCTCATCCATGTGGTGCTCCAGTCCCCTAATTATCCTCATAGCCCTCCGCCGGACCCGGAGCTCCATGTCTCTCTCTTACTGAGGAGCCCAGAACTGGACACAGCACTCCAGACGCGGCCTCACCAGGACCGCGCGAAGGGGCAGGATCACCTCCCTCCACCCGCCAGCATGGCCCCCTTCCTCGTCGGGAAGGAGGAGGAGGCCTTTGGGCGCAGCCCCCCGGTCACGGCCGGGGGGGCCCGGTGGGAGCGGGGACGGCGGGCGCTGGCTCGGCTCTGGCCGCTCCCTCTCGCGGCTGCCGGCCCGGCACTGAGACCACACGGCTGGGCCGGCCGAGCCCTCAAACCCGGACAAAGCCCAGCCATGAGCGACCCTCCGGCCGGGCCGCCCGGGGCAGCACCGCCTATGTGGGAGGGCCGGCGGCTGGGCTCGGCTCCCGGGGCACAGCCCCACTGCCGCCCGGCCCCCCACCCCGGCTACACCACAGCAAGCCATAGCTGACAGCTGGGCTCCGACACGATCGGGGAGGGCAGCGAGCTGGAAAAAGGGAATCAAATCGAAACACCACACACACTCCAAAGCTGTGGGGTGGTCTGTTGAGAGCAAGAGCTCATCAAAACGGGCCCAGCCGAACCTGGGGGAGACCTGGGACAGAAGAGCTTGGATATCCGATACCTGGCAAAAGCAACAAAAAGCTTTAACCAAAACAGATTCAAGTCGTTTTTCTTTAGCATAACCTTTCCTCCCTAACTCCCCATGCCATCCCCACAGCCCCAGCCTGCCCTGGGTTTCGTGCAGCAATTTGTGTGCCCCGTGTTTCTGACCAGATCTCCTCTACTGTAAGCACTGCGATATGTTAGCATAACCCAGTGAGAGCAATGGCTCCAGCCCACAGACACCCAAGAAAATCTAAAATTTCTTTGCCGTTCTCAGACTGTTTGTCAAAAGTTATTGGTGGCTATTTTTTAAATGAAAGGAGTAGGGAGAAAATAACTTCGCGGCATATTGGGCTAGCAGATTGTTCAGGCACTGTACAGTGACAATAAAGCCTTTAAGATCCTTTGATTGACATATGTAATGAATGTAGCTGTCAAACTTTTGTGCAGTAATCTTACTTTGTATTGACAAGCTATTTCACTGGTCAGGGTTTTGCATAAAGGGAATAATTCACATTGTTGTGGTGCTGCTATTTACAGAGTCCGGAGGACAGTGGCATTGCTACAATATAAATATTAATATCCAAATTTCTTTTGAAATACATAATTCTGTATGCAACCTATACTACATGCACGTCTTCATATGGGGAAAGAGGCATTGTTCTGCAGAGAGGAGGGGGCCTGGAGCTGCTGGGGGTTGTTGTTCATTCACTGATTCATTATGTGGCCCTTGAAAAGGCACTTAGTCATTCTGCAGTTTAGTGTTTCTCTCTGGAGAGAGGATAACAAAGCCCCAACACAAACTGTGCTCATTGTTATCAGTCAGAGTGGCAGAGGTCACACAGACAGCGTGGGGTCAAGGGGCTGCTCTGAGCAGCCCTTGTGTGCACAAAGCCCAGGACGGCTGTGCTCTTCTGAAACAGCTTCTTTCTCCTACCAAAACAGTGGCAGGGTCAGCTTGGGCTACCTAACACAGCAGTTGCTGCTTGCCCATTACCTTACTTTGGTTATGAGCAATAACTTGCCATGAAATCACTAGCCTTGGAGAACACAGGCAGAACTCAACTCAGAGTGCAAAGCAAAACAAGGGAGAGAAAAAAAAAATCTGCGTAAGCAAGGATGACTTCCACCCTGCATTTGCTTTGCAGTCAAGCCCACAAGTGGGTTGTGTATCTGAAGGTGGAAATACAAAGACATGTCCTGTTCCCTGAGGAAAGGTAAAGCAACTTCTGAAATTATTTTTAGAGGCTATTATTAGCCCCACACTAACACTGATGTATCCTGTGCCCAAAGCCACAGCACATGAGCATTGTATCTGTAAAAAGAGATATTCACAGCTCTGCAGCTCATAGAAGTGCTGGGCCCATGCTCTGGTACTGGTATAATTTGAGAAAAATGGCTGAGTAGCAAGTGAGGGCATGGAAAGGACTTGCACAGCACAAATTTGGAAAGGGCATGATAATCCAGCTTAGGGTTGTGAGTTCAATGGGCACATAATTTTTTAAGAGTGCAACAGCTTTGTTTGTTCAGTCATTCTTATATTCATTTTCATTTTAAAATACCAAGAAATTTTAGAGACAGGAACTTCATCGTTTCATCTCTACCCCCAAAATAATAGTCTGAGACAAAGCCAACTTTCCCCAAAAGTAAGGGGAGCCACAGCTTTTCCCACCCCATTTATTTGCCAAAGCATTATATACAAGAAGGAAGGAGAACAGGAGCTTCATGTTCCTGTTCCTTGGGTCCTAAACACAGAAAGGAGCGAGGGCACAGAGCAAAGAAGAGGGGGAGCCTTGTCCTCATTCACTTCACAGCCCTGTGAGGCTTTAACCCAGAAGATACAACTATATGGTGAAACATCCATGGGGGACATTTTTGTTTGTCACAGAATGATTCTGCAGATGGACTTCCAAGGTGGGAAATGAGCATCAAGGTGGCAATACAAATGGCTTCAGGCCAAACTCCAATATACACCTATAGATTCCACATACAGATCCAGCCTTAAGCCCAATACAGGAGCAATACAGGTGGGGAGGAGGGAGCGTGGGTGATTTAAAGGGCAGATTTAAGTCGTTTAAGGTAGCTGTAAGTAGCACTGATGCCTCTGTGTTGCCATGTTCATTAGTTAAGATTAAGGTACAAACCACAGAGCACACAAGCCCAGGGATGTTCCTCGCTGGCTTCAAGATGACAGTTTCCTAAAAGAAGCACTTGTTGTTGGTGTTGGTTTGCTGTGCCACCTCCCTTTCCTGCTGCCATGGTGCTCAGCCTTCCCCAGTGTCAACAACAGAAAATGGTACGTTATTCAACTTTGGCAAATTGTAGCACTGAGAATTTGATCCCAAACCGTTTGGCATCTGCATTAGCCAAAACAATTCAGCCATTTCCAGGAATATTATTAAAGGAAAAATATACTGCTTGGCACGTTAAATAAATCCAAGCAACTTCTTATATGAGGATCTATAGCTTCAGAAGGGGAATTTTGAAATTTGGCAGAGAGGTGGCTTTTGTGGTAGGAATGTGTCTATCCCTATTAAAATCTACCCAACTTTGGCCAGATTACAGAGCAAGGAAAAACTGCAGTTAGGGGCTCACTAAAGACTTCTGAGAATTGCAGTTACCTGGTATTTCTGCTGTGGGCAAGACATCCCTACCTCCTGCAGAGCTGCAGAAACGCAGCTTGTGCTCACACAGTACCTTGGCCAGTTACGCCTGCACAGTTCCTCCACAGCTGGATGATGAAGGTATGGAGCCAAGGGTGGTCTGGAGAGACCAGCATTCCATCTGACAACTCCATATATTTCCATATTTTTCTGAGACTACACAGCCCCATCTGCCACACAGCCTGGGATCAATGTCAGCATCACAAGTGCTTAGCAGACAAGGGGATGCTGCAGAAAACAAACTGCAACCAAATAAATCAGGGCAATTACAATACATAGATGTACAGCTGGAAGAATTAAATGTCAGACAATCTCATTGCAGACATCCCCTAATAATGAAGCCTTAAATGTGCTGCCACAGTAAAACTCTCTAAATGAGGTGCGTGTGCAGTATAAGGAGAGTTTCTGGAAGAAATATAAATATAGGCTCTCATTCTGCAAAGTTTCACAAACCCAAACCCTTGCATTCAGGTGCCATCTTACTGACTTTGCTGCAAAATCAAGGCCATTCACCTTAAAGGTGAAGACAAGAACATCTGTTCGAACTGATGTGTTTTAACTATATTAGTTAATTATCCAGAAAAGTCTTCTTATGTCATGTTTGAACACTGGTAGATAAATGCTTTTGCATTGAAAAAGAAGAAACCAGTATTTTCATTGTATCTCTGGCATGAACAGGAGTGATGGTCTATGATTGGAAGCCCAGCAGCACACCTATTCATCTCTTACAAGTAGGGGTTAAGAGGATTTACAGATTTACAATGAAAGCACTCACCTGATTGATAATGTTGAAGCATTTCAGTAATTCTTTGGTCTTGGCTCATGGAGAAAGGACAAAGCCAATATTCCTCCATCTGAATTAGCTTGTTAAGAAGAATTTATCTAGACCATGCTGTTCCCTCATCATTGCTCAAGGATTTACAGCTCAGCACACCAAGGAAATGGTTCCAAGGGAAGCAGAAAGATCTGTGGAGGAAACACCCAAAGTAGCCATCAGAAAAAACCACCTCACCTTTCACACAAGGGTATCGTCTACCTCATCTTCAGCAGATTCTGCAGTCCTTTGGCATGGGATCTCAGGAGTAATTTACCATATATTGAGAACTGGCATGTCATCATCATCCTAGAGAATTATTTCAGTTCATTAAGTGCTGCTAGGAAAAGGATTATTATTCCTTTTACCACAAACCTCAAATGGCCAGAAAGGAGGAATCCAAGGAAAAGTTAACATACCTCTTAACTCCTCTCTTCAGGATATCTCTGTCATCCTATTTCCTCATCCACAAAGCAGAAGCAACACAGAACTTACATATATATATGTATATATATTTCAGTATAGATATATATATACACACACTTCAGGTCTGGTTAAAGCACGGCAGTGAGCAGAGGGACTCTGGTGCTTTCATTGCAGGGGAGATGGAAGCCATACCTTCTGCAGAAGACAAAGTATCCATACAGACTGCAAAAAGCACTCAACAAACATTTTTGCTTTGTCAGACTCAAGTGCTTGGTTAATGATTCACCCTAAACAACCAAGCAAGGAATAAGTGAGCTTGTTCTCTGTACTTGTATTGGCTGCATTGAGGAGAAACAGCTCAATGTGGAGCCAGTGCAAGGGAGAAATTTCACATCCTGTAGTGCTGCAGTAAACTCTTCCCTGGAGGATAAACTGGGATTACATATCACACCAGCAGGTATGGCTGGACGTTTGGAGCCAATCTAGCAACACATGGACCTTGTGTTACATTTTTCATTAGCCGAACCCAGATCACTTACACAGTAAAGTTTTCTCCCACATGGGAAAATAGGCATAGAAAGCCCATTTGGGTGACTTCCTGATGGGCAGAGCCACAGACACAGCTCAGATCTCCCCCAGCCACATGCTTAGACTGTCTGCAAAATCCTTCTTTCCTCTTACACATCTGAAAACTGTCTGCATGGTTAAGGCAACACGGTTAGCCATTTTACAAGGGATTTCAAGAAAACAACATGCTTGTTGTTTACATGTTTATGCCCATGAGACAACTTTGATATGCCTTGTGAAACACATGCTTTCACAGAAATCTGAGGAGGAAAACCACATAACCAAGAAAATTAAAGTATCTTTCTGTTTGGAACAGACAACTCTAACAAGACTGTTTTAATGGGAAGAGGATTTGGTAGATATTTTAAAATGTTGGCAGCAGTTTTTGCTAGACAGAATTTTATGATATCGTTCATCAGATAGATTGCTGTTCTGCAAAAACCCAGCAAAGACCATGTTAAGGATACAGAAGTCGCCTTGCACAGATTTTCATGTGCAGTTTCAGAGACAGCAGCGTGAGGTCAGGCCATTTTTGACTGTAAGTTCTTCCCAGTACTTAATTCTTCCAGGTGACACTCATTCGTGCCATTTGGCTGCTTGAAGGACAACTCAGTCTATTACAATGCTTCCACAAAGGACTACACAAAATGATTGTGCTCTCCTTCCCTTTTAAGAGTTGCATAAGAAGTTAAGTGATTCCATGTTCCATTACTAAAATTAAGATTCCCTCTGCCTGTAGCCTCCTTCAAGAATGTGGCTAGTCTGCTTGAGAAACCACATCCTACTCTACATCCTATGTGGATGTCACTCTGTCAATAGAGAGAGAGATCAAGTTCAGCAACCTTCCAGGACTGCTACTGATCTTGAGAGTCCACAGCAAACATTTCTTTACAGTCCAAGAATCTGGATCAGATCTGATGAGTTATAAAATCTCACATCACCCAGGAAAGTGTATTGGACCCAGGGGTGCATTTATGGGCCAAATATACTCAGCATCCTCTAGGAAAAATATCTCTCTTTCCTAATCAGAGCTTCTGGACAACTATTGTCCATGTTTTCCTAGGACTTCTGTGTCTCCAGAAGTGGTTGAAACTACCATGCAGTAAATCCACTCAGACTTACCAGGAAACTGGGAATCCAAGGCACATATACTATAGTGCATGTACCCTGCCTCTGCTAAGGGTATTATAACAACTTTGGAAAGTCTTACTCGAGATCTTGTTCAGGGCTGCCCAGTGGATTTGCCTGAGTCTGATCCTGCCAGATACTGAGTAGCTACAATTCACACACATACAGTCAAGGACCTCTCAAAGCATCAGATAACCCATGTAGCACCTAAGCCATGGTCCCAGCTTAGGCAAGGGAGATTTGACATTTCTTGGATAAAGTCCCATATTTGCAAATTCAAATACATATTAGTACAGGCAGTAGTAGGACTATAGAGCGCATTTCCAGACCCAGCTCCTTAAGATGCCTTCAAACTATTCTTTCTCCACCTCCTACATGCCTCAGCACATAAGAAAATCAGACTGAAGTGTCTTACTTCTGCCTTGGTTTGCGCAGACCTAGTGCTCTGCCATCAAGTACCTCCCAGAGCACAAGCAGTTGTTCTCCGGCATTGCTGACATGGACAGGCAGGCAAGATGGGCAGTTGTGTTGGTACTGCAGTGACAGATCCACCGGGTCTCACCACGCTTCACTTAGAGGATGTCTCATGGGTGCTTTGACTTGAAGGTGATCTTCACCTGACCTGATGAGACCAGCAACAAAGCCTGTACAAACATCTGCTGGGAATCAGTCAAGTAGGCTTTTACTATGGAAAAGAAGCCTGATTCTGAAGTCTGCCCTAGCATTCAGTAGCAGAGAGTGCACCTTCAATGCACAGGCTAAGGCATCACGTCATGAACAGTCTCAGTCAAATATGCCTATTTATGGTGGCAGGCTAAAGGTGCTATGAGTCAGGTGCCTGAACAGGGATCTCTAATAATACCTTCCAACTACGTGTAATATGTAAATATGCTATGTGGGCAGGAAATGTATGAAATAAGAAGGCATTTATTATAATTATTTTAAAGTAGTTTTAAAAATATTCAAGTATTTAAACTTTATTTACAGCATGGTAAAAGCTTCTGGGAAGAGAGCTGGAAGTAGATAAACTTTTCTCCAGCTTTCTTACTGGCCACAAGACAAAGTGAATGTCACTTTTCTGTCTCAGTTTCTTTATTTTTTACAGCCACACCAGGCAATACTGAGCTATTCAATAAACTGATCTGAGTTTTGCTGATGGAAACGAATTTATAGAGCCTGGTGTGATTTATAACAGTGTAATACAAAGGTATTTAAACTGTGGCTTCTTCTTACAAAGTGGACAAATTCCTGGATTTCTTGGTTGGTGTTTATAGCAAATTAACCTACTAGGAAAAACGCTGGAGTGACAGCAACGAGAAGCAGAGCAAAAAGGCAGAAGCTGCTCATAGCTCTTCACAAAGGGGGTGAGCAACAGAGGTGGGAAAGCTCCCCGGGCTGGCACGTGCCCTCAGGAAAGGGTCCAGGAGGACAGTGGTGACTTACACAGTGCCCTGCACGTGACATACACTTTTGTCCACTGTGCTCTGGGGTGAGATCACCACATGTGCCCAGCACTGGCTGGGCCACTGGTCCCTGGGGACAGCCTGCTCCTCTGTCCCCAGCTCTGACTTGGGAACCTGCAATGTAGGATATGCCTATGCAAGCTCCAGGAAAACCATCTAAGGTGGTCGCAACACAGCAGCCTGACCAGAAGGGGACTTCCCAATAATGGAGCTGAAGATATTCAGGAGTATTTTAGAATCATTTCTGTAAGAGCGGTTCAAACCTAAGGGATGGTTTTGGACAGTGACTCATGGTGCCCAGTGCACAGCTGGAACAGGATTGCACATACAATTACAGTTATTAAAGTCAGCCAGCTATAAAAACCCACTGCTTCAAAGTGGGATATGAGAAACCACAATTATTTCCCTTCCAAACTGTAGGAGAAAAATGTGGTATTTTTTCGTACCAGTATGCAGCACTGTTTGCAACAGCTGTACATGTTCAACTGAAAGAGAAATGATGTTTTCTGACATTAAAAGTCTAGTCAGTACTAGAAGATCCATCAGCCATGAAACGTAAGTGTTATAAATGCAACTGTAAGTCCTTCACTGTCAGGGCAGGCTTTGGACCAGTGATGCATCCATAACTATGCTAAAGTACCATTTAGCAAACCTGTGTCATCTGTCCCTTCCTTTCTAATTTACAGGGGGAAAGAAACTCACTGATACAATTATAACTTTCTAAAGGATAAAATAAATGCTCAGAAGTTGGGAACAGCAAAAAATTTGAGGAAAACAACTGTTGAGGTAAACTCTCAAATCAAGCAGAGAGAACCTTTGACAGCAACTGTGGCTCAAGGCTCCCAAGACACGGGGAGAAGCAGTGAAGCAAACAGTCTTGTGCTTGGCTTATTTCCTGACATGCATCTGGGAACTCCTTGGATGGGGCTGGTATGAAACCTTTATGGCTCAGAGGCCTTCCAGGAAGCACACTACGGAGAAGAAAGCTGTCCTATACGTACTGCATGGATCAGATGGACCTGTCAGTCCAGAGGAGGGATCCAGAGTCCTCTCAAGGGAGAGGATTAAGAGCAAGGAGCAATTACATCTGATGTCCTTGGGCCAGCTAAGCTGCAATGCTCCTTGTCTAGCAGGTAACTGCCCTAACATTTTGGGTGTTAGCAGTTTTAAACAGTCAGTTAAACTGAGGTGGGGCAGGGAAGAATAGCCTGAAATAACACTTAGGTGTATATGATGCTTTCCCGTTCACTCTGATAGCAAAATGACCTCTTTGGAAGGCTTACTACTTCTTCTACTAGCTCAAAAAGCTGGCTAAGTACAACAGCTACCAAGCTGGGTCATTTCCCCCCATCAAATTTGTCCAGAATGTGATTTTACCTTGCTGGAATCACACAGCTGACAAGCAAAGAAAACTTGGAGCTTTGAGAGAGGCTATTCCAATGCACCAGTAGGAGATGAGTTCCTCAGAGCCTCTGGACATCGTGGTAACAGACTGACTTTGCTGGAGCAATAAAATCTGCACCCATTCAGCAGTCCTCAGCTTCTGTTAAGGTTTCTCAAAGAAGCTTGGGTGTGTGTGAATTTGAATTATCTCTGAATTCAGAGGGAAAAAATAAGCAAGCTGTTGACAGCATTTAGATCATGTAGCCACCATAAGAGGGTCAACAGCAATCCTACACCAGCACTATATCTCTGCTTATCTACACACTTAGCAGAATATTTTCTCTTCTACTTCAAAGCATTCAACACATTTCTAAGGGTATCTTTTAATTTAATCATCCAGATTCTGCTCTTTAAAGTATCAAGCCTGGAGTTAAATATAATTTTTATGTGATAAATCCAGTATTTTCAGGCCTCTCTTGCTTCAGGAGAGACTTTGAAAATCTGCAAACAATGCAGATTGCTTTAAAAAAAATTTTAAAGCCCTCAAATCTGAAAAATATACTATTGAGGTTTGGTCTCCTCAGAAGTAACCAAGGTTAGATCAGACTTCCTTCATTATCACAAACAAAATTCAGTATAAATATGATACATATCTATTATATCTAGCTCTGATAACAGAAAGACTGTTTGGTTAATAGATTTTTCTTTTTTACCTTCTACAACACAAGGCACTACAGTACTCTCACTAGTTTTTATGTATCTCTTTACAGATTATAAACCTTACAGGTGTTGCCATTGAGGGACATTACCATTTCACATAATAAATTGAATTTATGAATGGGAGATTCCATCCTGAAATGAGTAGTCGCATTATGAATGGGAATGTGGGTATGTTCCATGTGCAGTGTAAAGCTCTAATGTCACAATGTATACTAATTTATAATGTTTTAAAAAAACAGTTTCTGAAGGTTTTCCCCTCTGTATCCAGGCAAAATAACTTCTAAATAAATCTTAACTAAATAGATTAAAAAAAACCCCAAACCAACAAAAAATCCCAACCAGCAACAGAACAGCAGATCTGGTCTGTCTAAATTTCAACAATCATGATATGAAAGAAAAGGCAGTGAATTACTTACACTGTTTGCCTCCGTGCCAGCTTCAACAAAAAAAGAAATCCAAGTTAGTTTTTAAATATGTCTACATTTTTAGTTGTAATTACACACACCAAGCACACAGACACATAGGACCTCATTCAAGTGACAACATGTGTGAGTGAATTCCCACGCTCCATGTTTGTGCAACCCATTTTAATCATCTTTGAGAAGACGAAGAGCCTTTCCATTGCACAAGTGATTGCTGGGATCATGATCAAAGAACTCTTTAAGGTGTGTCCTGAGGGAGATATTTCTACAATGAACAGTTACCTGCCACATTCCCTGCATCTGGTTTCCCTTCCTGGAACCTTTTGTCATCTCACTACTGTCACAGCATGAGCTGAGCATGAGGCCTTTGCCGTGGCCACTAATGACTGCTTTTGACAAACATGCTCCAGGATGACCATGTGTCTTATCCTAAAACAGTTTGACTGTAAATACACACAGAAGACCTGGGAGCAACAGGGACTGCCGGCTATCCCAGCTGGTTTGCTGAGAACAAAGAGCGAGCTGAGTCAGCCCACAACGTGATAATATGACAGAGGATGAGTACACAGGAGTGTAACAAGCCACCAAATAGCACTGGGTCCCAAGCCAGATGTGGTAAGCAAGGAATAAAGGAGACTCAAACTTTCCTGCAGCAAATACATAACAAGAAATCTCTTATTTGGATGAGTGACCTAATGTCAGCAGGGAACAAAGCACAGCTGTGTTCCTGAAAGACCGTGGCCTTAACAGAGAGGGTCCAGTAGAGCAGCTGTGACCTCACATCCGTGCTGTGGGACTTTTTGAGGAAAGAGGTGGGTCTGCACCATCTGTGGCCACCTTCCCCATGTTGCAGCTTCTGTGCAAACAACACACAAATACACAGCTCAAAAGCTGCAATAATTTGACAGGCTGGCTGACTGGGGAGTGAGGGCTGTGGGGTTCACTCCACAAGGTAATCCATGAATGCTTCCCAGCCCCACACAGATCAGCAGTGCTGCCCAACCCAGTCCACTGTTTCTGAGTCTACTTACTCAAATTCCCACAAAAAAAAAAAAAATCAAAACAGCCCCTCACAGCTTTCCCTAAAGTTCTCATTGTAAACTCTTACTAATTTCTTATCTCAAAAAACAGCATTTAATCACTGTAGAATAAAGCAATTAAGTCAAGACAATACAAATAAATAATCAAAGTCTGCAGCTTCAAATTCTGTATTTCTAGATCTAAAAGCTAACCTACAGAAAATTACAGGTGATGTGCTGATCCAGGTCTGGATCTCATACAACTCAGAAGGAATCCCAGCCATGTCATTTTTCCCCAGGTTTCAACACCCATTGATCCATCACTCACATGCCAAGCACATCTTCTGACTTTTGCCTAATGCCTATGCTGACCAACAACAACTGCACAGTAAGTTCTGGAAGGGGGAATTATATATTATATCTATCTATCTATCTATCTATCTATATGTTACTGAGAACACAGCTGCGTTGGGCAGGACACCTCTCCAGGATGAAGGACCACCGCCTCCCTAAGATCCTGCTTTATGGTGAACTTGCCTCCGGCTGCCACAAGAGAGGAGCCCCGAAGAGAAGATACAAGGACTCCCTGAAACATCATCTCAGCCTTGGCCATACTGATCAACATCACTGGTCTACTCTGGCCTCCAATCGGAAGGCCTGGAGACACACCATCTATAGCACTGCTGATGCCTTTGAGAACGCACGCAGGATCACTCCTGAGGAGAAAAGACAACACAGAAAGAATCGTGTCTTGCGGAATATACCACACCACCTAAGGAGTCTTTCTGCTGTGCCTTTTGCAACCGGACATGTCTATCTCATATTGGCCTTTTTAGCCACCAGCGCACTTGTAACAAAAGTGGGTAGAGCCCTTCCCAAATCTTCGTTCGCGAAGCCTAGCCATGATGATGAGATATATATATGTATGCACACAAGTACAGTAGGTTAAGTAAGCTGTAGAATGAAGATATAGCTCTGAGAGGTCATTCTGTACATTAAAACATTGTAAGAAAGTTTTAAACTTCTTTTGCATATTTACTGACTAGCTGAAGAACCTTTATGTGAAGGCATTTGCTTGACATTTTTCAATCTTTTCCTCATCTATTCAAAGAGATTGCACAGAGAAGCAGCCTCTCACAGTACAACTTCAGTGAACTTGAAATTTTTCAGATAATTAATTAACTAAAAAAAGTATATATCTGTTAAGGCATGTATTCACTACATACCAGTTGAAATGTATCAGAGTACTACTGCAACCATTTACACCATGCCTAGGGGCATGCACTTTGTTTACCTTGTGTCTGGAGCAGATGTATATACTTCACCCCGCATTAAAGTCACTCGGATTAAATGCATTTTCACAACAGGTCACAGCATGACTTTTACATGAGCAACATTAATTTCCATAGACTATTCACCTGGTAGACAACCCTGCTACCCTCTGAACCTGAGAAAGTAATGTGGAGCAGTATTTTGCAGTCCCTGGGGAGGGATGAGCAGGGCACTGCTCTGCTGAAACCTCACCATTCCTGGAAACCCCCACATCAGAATATTCCTCAGTAAAGATGCAACCACAGCTCCAGGTAGCTGCTTTTGTCACCAAGTTCACCAGAGTTTTCCAAGATTTGCTGAGTGGTATTTTAAGCACATTTAATATTTTCATCCTCTCACTTTTGTTATAGGTGGTGTCACAACCAGCTCTTTCATTTCACAACCTTTAGATAAAATAGCCGAGACCTGGACTTCTGTTGTGGAAGGTGGTCCCAAACAGTTTAATAGTGTTCAAACAGAAAACCAAAATGTTCCTCAATCTCCAAGAAAAAAATGGGATGGTTCAGATATGTACATCTGCAGTTTTGGGAAAAACATTAGCATAAATGAAACGCACCTCAGATAAAACAGTAAAGCAAGTGCAAAATCGAGTTTTGTCAAGAGAGACAGTGCAGGGAGGGCCAGCTATAAGGGCATGTATTGCTCACTCTTGTCATCAATTTGACAGCCATAAGAATGGTTGCTATGGGCTCAATGATGTGATCTTCCTGGATGTCTAATCCAGTTTAAATATTCCCCAAGGAAAGAGTTTTTGAAATAACATAGGGAGAGGAAAATTAAAAGAGAATGAAAGGAAATGTTTCCAAATCCTTTAAGTTTCTAACCATTGCAGGATGGAGGAGAAAAAAAGTGTTTCAGCAGCAAAGATGATCACAGACAAACTTTTAACTAAGAAGCTCAGACGCCAAACTGTGTGCCAGAATGAAAGGGAGGAATATGTCCCTGCAGAAAAGCGATGACTAAACTCCAAGTAGAGAATCTAATTACTTGGCTCAGACATTCATTCCTACTGTTAATTAGGGTATCTCCCAACAGAAAAGCAAAGTCATGATTTAACACTGAGGACCATATGACTAAGGGCAATGAATGGAGCTTTGAGTGGAGATGCCAATTTAGAAGTCTGTGAGCAGGTCTGAAACAGTGTTGATCAGCACCTACTTGATCGACTGGTAAATTGCTTAGTTATTTTTGGCAAAACTTGCTGTAGCAAAACAAATTATAAGCTATTACTGACTCAAGTTACAATGGACATGAAGAGACTACATAGTGTCTTGAAAAACCAAGAGGAGCCCTTTGAAACAACCTGAAGAGGACAATAATACTGCAGAAATTCTCCTTATGCAAAACTGAAGGCAACTCATTGCTCAGAGTGCAAATTTTTCACAATATAGGTGCAGAGACATTCTCTCTCTGTACTCTAGGAAAAGGCAGCCTGAGGAGAGCCCTGTTCAATTAACCAAGGCAAATGGGCAGAATTCTCTTACCTTGTACGTGACAAGAGGGATGCCAGAACTGGCCCTGCTAGGACAGAGGGATTTGATCTGCAGACATACTCAGGCAGGAGCCAAGCCAGATTTTCTCCTGTCAACCTAAGACTTCTGGCTACAGGAGAATAGTAAGAGCTCTCTAATCACAGGGGATGGGGATCAACTCTTGTGGCTAGTTGTCTCTTTTCACCTACAATAGGAATCCCCAAGAAGCAAAGGAAGATTGAGCCACATTCAGAGCCTCAGACCATCTTAGGCTGTTTCATGAGGTGGCACTCGTCCTGGGAGAAGCATAAGGATTAGAAATGGAACCTTTGTGAAAACATCTAAGCTGCCAGAAACCAGGACCTAGGGTGAGCTCTGGAGGGCACCACTGCCTACGAAGCACACAGTGGACCAAGCAATGACCTGCTGGAAAGTGACTTCCAAGGCATCCACCAAGAGCTGCAGCCAAGTACTGTTTTAGGGCACTACTCAACTTTTCTGGGCAACTGTATCTCTGGAGCTGCTGCCAGTCCTAAATTCTTGTGAGAGATACCAGACACCTGAGAATTTAAGGAGGTCTTAAAGTGACACAGATACCGACCTTGGAAATGGCTCTTTCGAAGTTTGTGCTGGAACTATTTACAGGAAATTTTCCCCTTCTTTTCCTTTTCCCTCCAATGTAAAAAAATCTAGGTGAGGTGACCTGGCATAAGGATTAAGACTCCTTGAAGTATGGAGTCAAGATGAAACTAAAATCATCCAGAAAAAAATAGCTGAAGCTCCTGATGCTTCTTGCAAACTCTTGGCTTAAAACCTTTCTCACGAAATGCTTCCCACTGGCTTTTTCCTGAACAGCATAAACACTGGCAGTACTCATCTGATGGTCAGTGCTGGCTCCAACACATCTGGAACAGCTCAAAGCCACAGAAAGCCACAGCCCTTATGCAAAGCCATTCAAAGAAAGTCAGGAAAGCAAATCTGCAGCTAAAAAGAAAAACTGGATATCCCTGGCTCAAGTGGACAGTTAGAAGAACAAGTGTGAAAGTGTCCTCCAACCATAAGTACACAACACATGCAACAGGCAGGAGGGGAGGGGAGTACCCTTACCAATACTGCTAGGGCAGAAAAGTATTTGGCTTAAGTATCAAGGTGGCCCCACACCCATAGTATGAATGGTCATACAAGCAACCACTTGAAGGAAAAGTCTGTCTTTTTTCTTGGCACATAATGAAACTGAAGATAAACAGTGTATAAATAAAACAGTGTGCTTCTGTAGTACAGAATGATAGCAATCTCAACAATTTGTCAGCTCATGCCAGGAAATTCTCCTCACACACTGCTTGCAGGTTTATCAGCCTTATCAGATTGGCCACAAAAAATAAAATGACAAAAGCAAGGAGCCAAAAAACAATGTCTCCACAATAGAGCTTGTAAGGAGCAAACAATGCTTTATGTGGGGAAACCCCAAACTGTGGCTTGACAGAGGGCTGCGTTAGCAAATAAGGGGCATATAGCAGTCAGTGCCATGCCACTACATACCTGTGCATCATATATGTTATGTCAGTCATTCCTTGAGCAAAACCACCGAAATAGAAATACTGGAGGTGGACACATACCTACCTCAGGTCTACTGCTCATTGAAGGAAGGCTGTTAGACATGTGCTGCTCATCACTAGAGCACAAAGTATTTCACAGATGAACCAAGTAGCATTATTTTTTTTTCACTAAAGGGAAACCCAAGCTAGCGAGCAGCAACGCATCCAACTTACCCAACAACTAGCAAGTCTGATTCCATGCAGCTCTTTGTGACCTTCTTATGAAGTCTGCGTCCCACGCTTGAAACTGCGATGAATTTACATATTCCTAGTAATGTAACACATGAGAGCGACAACTAATGCTATTCTGAAGATTAGAGATCCTATAAATAACAATTTTTATCCATTTTTGTAAGTTCTAAGGAGAGACTGTGAAACCCCTCATGAAGGTTTACAACCTTGACTTCGAAATGCCCTGGGACATCTGATGAGAGAGCAATGTGAGAACAGTCTCACAGGTAGGTTGTATATTTATTCTCTATACCAACATGTTCTGTTCTAAATACCTGCACAGTTACAATACAAGAGCTTTCTGAGACAAAATCCTAAAATTTCCTCCCCTAGGAAAGTGACACAGAAGCTTCAGATCTCCTGGTGTTTTGAAACCCTTTTGAAATATTACTGTGCCTGTATCTTCTTTAGCTAAACAATAAAACCATCATAATATTACATGATTAAGCGTATCTTCTATAAATTTAACAGTACTTGCACTTCATATTTCAAACCCACCACCATAATAGGAAAGTCCATGTCCATTACTTTTATTTATTAATCAATTATGGATTTATTTCAGCTGAATTTAAGGCACTTAGGCTTCTGCATGTTTCAATTAAGCTAAAACTAGAGAGGCAATCTCTATATAAAACAGCCAAACCAGTTTGTTTTCAGGGTTTTCATTTTCTATTAGTTCACTACTGATGAGAGATAAATACTTCAATGGAGCCTAGACTAAATGTATTTTTAGGAGCAGTGGTCTAGAAAATATATATAATTAACAAATTAAGAAGCCTGAAATAGTTCTACATAGCAGCCCACGATACTTCTTCAGCTTGTCACACGTTTGTTGCTGTGCCCAGCTACAACTCCTCACCAGCAGCATTTTGCTCAGTTTTCATAATTATCTATAGAGTTTGCACTAATTTGCTTTCAGAGCAGCTCCCATCAGGCACAGAGGAGAAACACTCCCAGTTTACAGGATGACATCTACATCTGTTCCTTAGTTTGTGCTCAGGGGGGCTGTGCTCTAAAAGACACATTTATGTCAGAAAAACACATCTTTAACCCAAAACTAGGGAGAAAAACACTTGAGATTTAAGTGAAAACTTGCTAAACTTAGAGCTTGATGGAATTTCACAGTGAGATAAAACTTCTAGAGGCATTAACTGTCAGTCTGTGGATCTCTTGTCCAAAGTATTTTAGATGCAACAGAAATGGACTGGAACAAATATGAGTTAATGATTACTTTAACAACTTACCGCTTTGACATGTACAAAAAAAAATATTTGTAAAACTGTGTATTTACAGTATAGACTTAAAATAAACTCATTAAATCCACAACTTTTTTGCTCCCAAACAAATATAAAAAGAAAACAATATGGCAGTTTATACCCCGTTTATTAAGACAGAGCCATCTATTACTTAATACACTGGTTGGGTAGCCATAAATCACATTATTTTCTTACTCTATTAAGATGCAAGACAGTTTGGCAACCAAATAACAAAGACAAATTAGGCAGGATGGAGAAACATTTAAGCTGCAGTGAGTTAAAGAACATCTAGGCTAGGGAGACCTAAACCAGCACAGTTATACAAGGTGCTGGCATCGGGTGACGTTCGGCATGGTGTGCTTGCCAGCCTACTCCTCGAGTGCCCAGCGGGCCTGCCAGGGCCCCTGCAACTGGAATGTCGGAAAAGGTCCAGGGACCGTCTGGATGCTGCTTTTTTGGCCACCTACCAAAGAGCGCACCACCAAAGCTACAGTTTCTGTGCAGGGATCGCATAGTTCTCTGTAAGAATGAAGGCTTCTGGTAAGAAAGTTTAGTGCAATCTGAATTAATTTGTGCCCACAGTGTCATTATTCATTTTCCCAAAACAGTTTAAATATACTTGCTGTAGGAATTTGCAATCTCTGTAAAGATATTACAAAGCAGTTCTTATACAGTTGGTGACTACATAGATTCAACTTTAATAAATACATCTCTTCAAGCTTTTGCAAAACCACAAGTACGAAAGCAAGAAGTGACAAAGCAGCCAAGTGCTTCTGTATCTTCCCAACGTTATTAAAACTGCCGTGGCTCTAAGAAGTTGACATACCTTATCGCACAGGAAGCACACACTGTGTTCAGTTTAACAGCTGCTCAGAGAAGAACAAAACCTAATTCTGCTTCCTCTTTGCCAACGTGTCACCAAGTTACAGCTCCTGCTGAGAAGTCAGAGAGGTTGCTTTACTCCATACAAGCAAGTTCAGATATGTTTCTGCTTGTCAGTGTAGCTGTGTGCTTAACATGGAAATCTGTAACACGAGCTATAATCGCAGAGTTATGTACTTTTCTTCCTACTGAAGACAAAAAAGGGTCAAGCACCAGGAGCTTCAGCTCATAAATACATTATGTTGGCCCTAGAGAACCCAGCTGGTAACAGCTGTAGCCTTAATGCAAATTTACAAAGTGAATGCTTACTCAGCTTGAAAAGCATACACACAATAGTTACCTTGATAACAATAAATACAGTATCAGGTTAACATCCTGTTGATACACAATTTTTGTAAATTGAATATTTTATAAAAATAAGAAATGGCAATGCTTCATTGAAATAACAGATTTAATTTGCTTCTTGAAACAACTGCTCTTAAATCAGTCTGGCAACATGCAAGCAAATTAAGTAAAAGCACCAGATTTCTTTTCAGTCTTTAAATGATTGTAAGGTTAAAGTCATCAAGAGGTTGTTTGGTTTTTTTCTTTTTTAAAGAGTCTTGATTTAAGACACAGTAAGAGGGGGAAAATTTCTAAAAAGCATCTTCAAGAGATCCTTACCTCATTGCAAAACATTTACTTTATGTATATTGGCATAAAAACATCAAGCCTTTTTCTTTTCAAAGCCCTCATCAGTAGCATTTTCAATTACAAAAAATAAAGCTTAGAATTCAGACATTAATCAAACGCATTTGGCAGACACAACCCATGGTCAAGTAAATGACTCTCTGTACATCGATATTGCAAAAAGGGAGTGCAATTAGCAGTGTTATACCATGCTCCATAGGAGTTAACACTTTAAAAGCCAACTAATTTGATTTCTGTCTATTTTAAAAAAAATAATGATGAAAAATCTCCCTTGGTCACAGTTCGGAGATGACTGTTTAGCAAGCATAACAACAGCAGGAAAACACACACCAATCAACTGGTCATAATACATAAATATAGATGAAGATACAAATAAAATAGTCCTTTTATTTGCAAAGCATGCCATGCATAGAGAGAAAACTGAGAAAGAATTTTTAGAATTCCAATATATTAGTGCTCACCATATTGGTGTACTTCAGTAGCTTCAAAAAAGACCATGAATGAAAACGTGCTAAGAGGCATCTTATTAACATATAAATATATATGTGCTAGATTCCTGCAAACTAAGGTTCAGCACATGTGCTCATTTCACAACAGTTTAGGAAAATTAGACTCAAAAAGCACTTTCATAATTTTAAATGTGAATGGTTTTAAAAGGAGAGACATTGTTATTTTAGAAAGAATCAACTAAGATTCAGTTCATATTTTTCCATTAAATACTGTATTTCAAGATAGCTTTGAAAAAAAAATACCTGCAGATACATCCCTCTGGTACTTCTGACATGACAGCTTCTGTCTTACATGCAACTCTGCAGCAGAGACAAACTTTATAGCATTCTGCAAATATTTTGGCTTCCACAAGGATACAAAAGTAAACAGGTTTTTTATCACAGAAACAAGGAAAGATCCTGAATTTCTAAGTAGTGCAGAACTTTAAAGTTAAATATGGACTTCAGGATTTGAGTGACTGACATCTAAGAGGCTTGACTTCATCTTATCAAACACTGTGGATACACAAACATGTCTTTCAAAGACTCTATGCTTCTGATTTAAAGACTAATTTTGTAAGCAACAAGCCTCCAAATACACCTAAAATTTAAAAGTAGATAAATGCAAAACATGGATTTGCAACTTATTTTCTTCAGAAATTCCTTTTTGACAAGTAAATTAGCTGGACAAGTATCTACTTGCCTTGAGAGTATTTTCAAGAGTTATGCCTTTAAAACTGATTCATAGACCCTCCTATATACTCCAAATATACTATATTTTCTTTTCTCCGATTCCACGGGGACATAAAATATCTGCATAAGATTTCTCACAAAATCCTCCTACAGAGTACACCCTTTCTATAGCCCTTTCTGCAGAAATGAGAATCACCTCAAAAGAACACTTTACAAGACTGAGGCTCAAAACCTCAGGCATCTGTCATGTAACCAAATTAGATGAGAATAATACAAGTGTACCTTATTACACTAAATCCTACTGTTAAATTAAGAAAAAAAAAAAATCTGTGCTCTGTGCCCATCTGTAAGAAGACACATGGAAGATTTTCTAAACCAAACCAGAAGGTCAAACAGAAACTGAGAAATCAATTATTTGCATTCTCCCCACACTAGCGTGTTAGTGCCTTTAGAACTGGAAATGCATTCATTCAGAAATACACTGCAACTTGAGTAGTCAACACTCAAGTCCAGCATAATTTAAAGTGATTCATTTTAGCATAACCACATTAGCAAATTATTCTGTATATTTCAGTGAAGCAAAGCTTTAAAACAGCTGTAGAGAAATAGACCATTCCTTTTTTGTGTGTTTTAAGGGAACACTAAATCTCTCCATAAAGATTATTTACACAAAGGCAAGAGCAAACTTTCTGAGATAAGGGTTCGGGGTTTTTATTTTTTTTCTCCAAGGATTCCACCACATGATAAAAAATTAAACGAATGTGTATTCCTGACCACATTGACAACGTCACAGCTAGTTTATGACAAGCAACTGCAACAGGTGTAAACAAAAAACAGGTCCCTACACCGGGACAAAGCTTGGTTGCAGGCTGACTGTATGATACTATTGAAAGCAAGATTTTAAGTAAACTCATCTGGCATTCAGATCTGACTGAGGGAACAGTGAGAACGACACAGTGAAGGTACACTTAGGTGCAATTTCATGCTGGTGACTTTTTCCTCTTTTTATGCTTAGAGCAGATTTTAAACCAGGAGTTGCATATCCAATGACACACATACAATTCAAAACTTAAGAGACCATTAGCACAGTTGTACACATAATTACATAAACTTAGTATTTACATATTCTAAACAAAGTTCCATTTTAACAGTGGAAGTCTTTTAACACACGAAAGAAGATAATCTACTACAAAGAATGCATAACGGGATCACAAATTTTCCACAAGCATATAAACACATGTTTTAAAGTGCTTTCTGGGTGCTTCAGATTAACCCCTCGCAGTACGAGCTTTCATGTAGTGCTGTTCCAGTCATTACAAAATTATTTAAATCCTTCCTCTTCAGGTGCATTGTGAGTTCAGGAAAAATGACGACACCGTTGATGTAAAAGTTTTAAGCTCTACCAACATAAACGTGTACATTATTTAAGTTCAGATGAAGTTGTCAAATACTTTGGTTTATCATAGCTTGGGATAAATATTTGATAGAACAAAAATTGCACCTCTCCACTTTTGAGTTTTTTTTTTACTAAAAAAATACCCCAACATAAATTGACAGTATTCTTTGGTAAAAACAGGACATTTGGCCAGTTTGCGTGTACATCTATTCAATAAAATAGCCTAAAAGTGAACAAATGCCACTGCTGTACTGTCAATTTACAGGAATAAGCATTCCTTGCTCAGTGGGGAGTATCAAAATATTAACCTTAGCAGTTAGCTATATAACAAGCTGAAACACCTTCAGCAACCATTACAGGGGATCAATTATGTTTTAGAACACTTTTTGCTTAACATTTATCCTTTACATTACAAAAACCTGTAAAACGCTCTATGCCTGCAGACAAGTCCACTACTTTGCAGTGACTACAGAAACATTATTCAGTGGTGTACACTGTCAAGTTTCTGTAACAAAAACCAGGGATACGGTGTGCTGACCAACCAATATTCAACTGCACAGTGCTTGTGCATTAACTATACTAAGTACTAAGAAAAGCCTATTAAAAATTCAGTTAACTGCTACAAGTTACGTGAATATATAAAAACAGAGCAGATATACAAGTATAACACTGAACATACTGTACTTTATTAGCACAAAGAGCCAGAACAAGGCACAGCAAGCAGAAAAATTCATCAATAGAAGGGTTAGTGTAGCATACAAGAGTAACGTTTATTGTACTTGCAGCCAAAATGTTCCCTACCTCACACAGGTCACTGCCGTAGAGAAGTAAGAAATAACATACTGTAGCAGCTGGTAAAGAAACTAGGGAGCACTCAATTGGTACAAAACATTAAACAGGGGTCAGGGCATTCCAACAAAATTTTAGTGCAAAATGTCTAAAGACAGAACTACTTTAAGTTCTATCTCCACTTAAATAAGCAAACAGAAGTTAGAATCCTGTTTCTAAGTAATCTGTTGAAACTATAATCAGTGCATATTACTTTAAAACATTTTTAAAAGCACAAATGGAAAGATATTTACAAATAAAGTGTAACAGTACCTTTGAAACCTGACATTTGTTTCAGATATGTCAGATTTTGTACTCTGATTATAATAATTCAACCACTTGTCATGTTCTCCATAAAAATATCAGTCAACTTTAAATAATTAAAATTTTTTTTCTTGTCACTATTACCTTCCATTGTAAGTTACTAGCAGTCAGGTCACCAAGTTCTTTTTTATAAAAAACCCACAACCTTATGTTTTATGGCAATAATCTAATCCTGTGTCCTGCCACTGAAGCAGCAATTCACACTGGAAGGTATTTTTAACTGTCCAAGACAGTTACTTTTGCTAACAATGCCACTTAAATCTCCAAGTGTTTATAATAGAATTACAGTACTGAGCAGGCATATTCAAGTTTTAATGATTAGGAAACCTTATACACTGTGAAAAGCATGATTCATCTGTTAGCATCAAAGAACCATCAACTCTTAATGGACTGCTTCTAATGAATTGCTCTTCATGAAAAGAAAATATTCACTAGTATTTGGAAACTTGTTTGTGAGCTAAATTAGTACTTAGAGTAGTGGAACCTTTTCAGGAAGAGAATTTTAAAAAAATACTTCAAATATTAGCAAAAATGCTCCTCTGATAAAGCCTTTCTTTATTAGCATTACATGAATGCCCCATGGAAAATGCCTCATAGTTTCTTCATCCAATTACTACAGCTATAAAAGGGAAAAAATATTTAGAAATTAGCAAAAATATTTTCATTAGGCCTTAATGAAAAACGTGCAGAATTTGTCTGCTTATTGTTTCCAAGAGGCATCAGAACTTAGTTTGATTAACAGCAGGCAGCATCTGACAGGATACTAACACTTAGCTTAAATAGGATATTGCAGAAAAGCTAGACGTCGTTGGTGTGCTCGCTGCAGTTAAACTGTAATACACAAAAAAAAGCATATTCCAGAAGCTTATTTTGATTTCCATTTACTTTGTTTTTATAGGTTCCCGCTCCAGCCATCGCACCCTGACTTTTTGTTTATAGTGATACTCCTTTAGAAAGTCTTGCAACATTGAGGGTAGAGGAAGGTCATCAATCCCATCATATGTAGTGCACCTGCAGATTACTGCCCGGCAGATATACTGCAGACTAAAGGGGAAGGTCCTGTTCAGAGATACAGTAAGTAATGGTTCAAAGAACATGCAAGAGCTGGGGTCTTTGTAGTGCTCCAGAAGCCCTGTAACAGTGGAGGAGTGAAACACACAGGGATCATGGGCATCGAAACTAAAGTTGTGATTCCACTGCTCAATGCGTGCGTGCAGCGAGCGGTTGTAGCGACGGAAGCTCACGGAGAAGAGGTAGTCCTCCTGCGCAGAATCCCTGAGCAAAAAAGTGCCTTCGGGTTTACCCTCCAGAAGTGCTTCTGCTTCATAGCGGTCCATCACCCCCCAGTAACACGGGTTACCTGTAATCTGAAGTAAGTCTGGCACGAGGCAGTGAATGTAATCGATCTGAGTGTGCACTTTCCAAGCCCCCTGCCTGCTGATATGGCCGTGGCTCTCTCCAGACATTTGACGCTGCTTCTGCCTCCGTGACTGCAGGCAAAGCGTTGTTGTGTCCTCTTCAGAGTCACAGTTCCCTGGAGGTGTTATGGTTTTGTCCCCAGTCAGCTCAGTCATACCAGGGGCTAACTTTGGTCCCAGTTTATACAATGGATTAACCTGTGCTGTAGCTTCAAAAGTATGTATTTGGGCATTGGGAGGGGGATCAACCCCTTCTTCAATACTAAGTCTACGTCTCTCTCTGAGCCTATCTTCTTCATCTTCTGTGGAAACCAAGGAAGGATCAAATGTGTCAAAGAAAGTTGAATGAGGGCTCACAGGCGCTGTGTGTTGTTTAATCAGATGCCACTTCTGAGCCAGATCGGAGCCTGCAGGAAAAGGGCATTTCTCAAGCATTAGTTCAGAGAGATGGATCTTTCTTTTGTTAGAAAACAGAGGTTTGGACTGTTTGCTGTAAGTTCTCATGGGAAAGCACAGCCCAACAGTATCTTGTAGACGCTGCCGCAGAGAACGGCTACCGACTGTCCTGCTGGATACTGCATCCATATCATGGACTGAGCTCACCCCGTACCTTCTCTCTCTCCTCTGCAAGCCGCTTCGTGTTCTACCAAATCTTTTTTCAGTATCCAAGGAGCTCTGGGTTTTGGTAGAGCAGGAATGCTTCTTCTTCCCACCCCAAGGAGCATGTCGAGAATAAGAGTCCCTTCGAGCAAGCCTGGCTCCCGTGGTGACACATGAGTCATTCTCTTTCTCAATGCTTATTTCAACAATTTGAGGAATTTCTGTGACACAGTTTTGGTTCCGCCTTGCTGAATTCTTTGAAGGACTTAAACCTAATTGCAAAGCAATGTTTTCTCTCAAAGGGCTGCTGGGTGGTTGTTGTTGAGTCAAATCAGTTATCTGGATAGCTTTCTCTTTAGCAGATGAGCAATTACTGGAGTTCACAATTATATTTTCATTTTGGCTTCCACCCTCATGACTAAAGAGGTTCTGGCACCTGTATTTGAAATTGTTCCACATCTTCCCCACTTTATCCATGGATTATGTTATCTAAATTCAACAGGAGAAGAAATATTGAAATAAAAATATAAATTAAAAACATGAGGATACATCTTCAGTTATCAATTAAGTTACAAACACAAGATGACTTAACTGAACACACTGCATTTGAAAAAGTGCCTTAGTGTTTGTAGGGTTATGTGGAAGCAACATGCATTACACCACTCTGATATTTAGAAAAATAACTATGAAGAAAATTTTTGGGAAATTACAAACATTTTATTTACAAGCAGGCCCTCCCATTCTTCTGTAGGCACGTAGGTGGGTCTGCATAGTTGTATCTATATGTTGATGGACAGGAAATACAGTCTAAAATTCTTCCTTTTAGGAAGAATTTGTAAGTCATATGTAAGGTATGACTCCCTGATAAGCTTCCAATAAGCAGCAGTAAAACAAATCCTAAATAGGAACTGTTCAAGTCACTCCAAACTATTAGAGCAGTTATTGAAATCCAACAAGTGCACTGCAAATGTTCAGATATGCCATCTAAAAGCAAAAGCTTCAGCTGCAGGTCAGATAAGTTCCCAGCTATAACTTGACAAGGTTAAAAGGCAATAGCACAAAAAAAGAAATTTAGGGGGAAAAAAGCATTTATCATTCTTAGATGAGGCAATCACCAAAAGACAATTTTAGAATTATGAAGTCTCTGACACATTAATATAAGCCATTTGAGACAAATGAAAAAAAACCAACCAACCACCCAACAGTCTGGCTTTATTACTTAAGATATAAACGAATGAAAGAGCCCAAGGAGCTTTTCTGTCTTTAGTAAGAACATCTAAAAAGAAAGCAGGTCCACAGCAGAAACATGACAGTGAATCATGAAGATACAGTAAAAAGATAAAAACATAGCAGTATGTATTCTGAAACTACGTCTTCAGAAACACAGTTTAATAATTGGAACAAGACTGCCAAAAACACAGGACTGCCCTAGGACAGAGAGAAACAGGCTAATTTTGTACTAAATAAAGTCAGGCAATGCCAAGCTAAATTAGATCTAATTAAGTTCTGAGAGAAGTGCTAAACATAAAGGACTAAAACATGTCATCTCATCTAATTTAACTCTCTCTGGAAACTGCTCTGTTCTTTGGAAACATTATTTTGAAGCAAAACTCCTCTGTTGCTGCAATTCTTTTCTGTTCACAACTAGAAAGGGATCTGAAGCAGTGCTTGAATGCACTAGGGCTCATGAAATAAAGTGGATGATCAACAAGTAAGCAATACTCTAGCAGTCCAGCCTAGAAGTCCCTTAAGGTAGAAGCACAGCTGTAAGCCCATGACTTTACAGAAGAATCTACTAAGACTGGGGAAGAGACAGAGGCATCATTTACATGAGAAACATGAAAGCAGAATGAAAGTGAAACACCTGACTGTTACAGGATCAGAAAGCAAAAGTTTTCTTCCTCACCCCATCATCTGATGATCCAGCAAACCCAGCAAGGTAGGTATCCACATCCAACTGCATTAAATGAGACCTTACAAATTTAGTGCAGATGAGGAAGGTGGGGGGGAAGCAGGGAGATCCAGTCCTAATAGTCTTTGGAGATTACTGGTGCAAGTTACTTAGAACACCGTGCTAATGACAACCTGCACAGCACCCAAGCAGTAACTAAGGAGGGAGACACTTGCAGAGCAATGTTACATATAGAAGATGCTACAGAGTTTCATACTGTGCAAGCAAATCAGCAAGGAATGTCTTCCCAATTAAAAAAAAAATAATTCCTAAATTTTTTTTTTTTCTGGAGTTGTCTGGATCAAACTGAGGGACTGGGGGAGTTCTAAGCAGAACTAATAAGTCAGATCACATACAGATTTGTAGGAACCATTCAAACACATATCCTGCCATGGCAGCTATGGCAACAACCATAGCTGTTGTTGTGTCTCAGAATATCCATGCTGACCATGGCAGAGCACATGTTAGCTGGCTGCCAGTCTGCCAAGACAGTCTATATAAGGTGGACTGCTACACTTTTTCCTCACATGGTACATTTTTTTTTCTTCCTCGTCAGACAGATGTTTAAAATTTTTGGGAAGGGAAAGGAATGAGAGAGTATATAAACTCCAGTCCCTTGGCAAATCAGGCTAGAAACTGTACACATCTTTGTGACAACAAACTGGAGTTACTTTTCTAACCAAACAGTCACATGCTATTTGGCAGTGTCTTTATTCTAGAATTGCTCTTTATTGCTCTTCCTTCGCACTATTAGTCTAAAATGTCTTAAGACTGTTTGACAGGTGGAAAGTTGTCTACATGTTCCCAGAAGCTTCAAGAACAATTAAAAAAAAAAAAAAAACAACAAAACCCTCCACCGGCAAAACCACCACCATACTGGCTTGACAGACTAATTTTCAAAAGTTAAATTTAAATTTAAAAGGTTAAGTACTTTTTTCACACTCAAGAGAATACAGATACACTTCTTACCCAGAAAAGCATATGAGTCACTGTGTCTTGTCTCAAGTATATACCTCACCATGAACTTGCTACATGCCTTCTCTCAGTTGTGGACATGGTTACTACAAAGGAAAGAGAAATTTTGTTAGTTGTTAGAATATTTTTTAATTTAGATATTTACTATTAGTCACAAATATCAAAGGGTACTTTATTTATACCTGAAATGTGTGCATGGAACTGCCTGTTCATTATATATTTTTAGTGCATATTAACAAACACAAAGCTTCACAGAACTTTTTTTGTATCCATTAACAACATTTGTGAAATAGAGTCATGGGGAGGACCCTCAAACAAAACATTTGATAACCAAGAGCAAAGCCACAGCATCTGGATCACTGAAGTGCCAGGCACAATGGGCATACTCAGGTTTGTGCAATGTTTTCCCCACATGGAGGTCTCAAGTCCAAAGCAGTGGTTTCCAAGCTGTGGTTGGCAGTGCTGTCAGATCACCTCCTACTGTCTCTTCCTTGTTTCCAGCTGCTACATCACATCAAAAGGCAGCTAAAAATACACACTTTTCTAATATTACTTTTCCAGGTAAGCAACTGCTGTACTTGCCACAAGGATGTTATATGATTGTGAAGCAAGAGCAGTATGAACCATGATTCTAAAAATGGGAAAGTGGAATGCAAGAGAAGTTCTTTATTTAAAGAGCAGGTCAGCACTTCCCTGAAATAATCATTGTTTTTCAGAAATCCAGGAAGAGCTGAGGGATTTAGCATGCTCACACCACTGTCAGACATCTAACAGTAACAGAATAGAGGAGAATAATTTGCTTCTTCATGCTAGAACCAAGCCCAGAAGAGCAGTAAGAATTAACAGAAAACACTGAGAACTTATGTTAAAGCTTTACATGCAGAACAGAAAGAAAAACATTCACATAATGCATATCTAGTAGAAAAAAAAAAAGCTATAGGGTTGAGCAATCACTAAGTGAATTTTAGAAGTTAGTATTCCTAGGCAGAAACTCCAGGGCAGTGTCAGAAAAGTACAAATATTATTAGTTTCCATTCACCTCTGGAAGCACTAAAATCACTGAAACATTTTTAAAATTAGGCCACATTACTGCTATTGAAAGATTCCATAAAAGTAACCTTTTCAGAGAGCAACAGTTACAAGTACAAAATCTTTGTACGAAATGAAGATTAAAGCAAAAGTACAGTTCTTTTGCAACTTCAACATTTACTCTCATTTCTTTTTTTCTGCAGTATGGTCCGAGCAAGCCTACAAACACAAGACAGTAAAACCTACTATAACAGGTTGAGAGCAAGGCCTAAATAGAGCAAATGGAAGGGAAAGTAACTAGAATAAGGGCTATCCAATATTCAACAAAGCCCTACTTAAGACACTAGGCCATTCAGGCCTCTGAAGAGACCTGCATTCCAAATAAAACCAGTGATGTTGTTTTACTGGATACAGGTGGCAAAGGAGTTGCATGCTAACCATTTTACCTCATTAAAAATACAAAAAATCCCACATGGATGCTCACCTGGAAGTGTCATGCTTAATGGTATTAGTGTTATGTACCACCATTCTTCCTCAGTTCTGGTCAGTAACATGAGCAGTCAATGCACCACCTATCTATCACATCACCATTGCTATCCAGCTGACACAGCCTAGAAAATCTGCCCCTGTGGCTCCAAGAGGGAGTGGTTGCTTTGGGAACCAGCCTTTCCTAATGGAAAACAGCACTTTGATTATGGGCGACTGTCTCAGTCAAACCTCTCAACCTTGTGTTAGATTTAAACTTGAGTCATAGATAAAGTATTTCATATTCAATCTAGTAATTTTAAATTAGTTTAAATCAATGTGCAACAGATGTGTGGTTTCACAGATTTCTTGTGGCAGCACTAAGCTTGACAAAACACAATTGCTTCTGAACTGGTCCTAAGCCATCCCAGTTTTACAAAGAAGCACTGCCAATAGTTATTCTAACCTAAAAAGGAAATAAATTCCATTCCACCAAAATTCACGAAGTAAATGCAACAATTTGTAGATTTCCTAAGAAAAAATTTTTTAATTATTTTTCTAAGAAAAATAAAAGTTCTAGTAATGTTCCTGAAACAATCTCTTTTAAACTAAAAATTATTTCTGCCTACTTTAAACTGGCATTAGTTGTCTTGAAAAATAAGAGGTAATAAGCACTCTATAGGGACTTCAGAAGCAATGAACACTATAGCACTATATTCCCATTTGCTGTAAATTTAGAGACATTCAAAGCTATGAAGTTTGCATGAGCATAGTCTTCAAGTATTCTGAGTGCACAAATGATGAAACTACAAAGAGAGCTAGGAAAACCATTTGTGCAATATGATATAGGAAACAGCTACAATCTGTCTATAGTCCTAATATAACATATATTATTGGATTACTGTGAAAACTCAAGACTCTTTCCAGAAGTGTCACAAGATCTATCTGGAGTTTTTGCCTGTTACTGCCTAAAAAGAGTAGCCAAAGTCAAGGTCGTGCTTTCCATAACAGAATCACAGAGTCACAGTATATCCTGAGTTGGAAGGGATCCACAAGGATCATCAAGTCCAACTCCTGGCCCTGCACAGGACAGCCCCAAGAATCACACCACATGCCTGAGAGCATTGTTCAAACATTTCTGGAACTCTGTCAGGCTTGGTGCTGTGATACAATACACTCATTTCACTCTCATAACTTACCTAATTTAAAAATTAGTCCATATGGTATGTTATATTCAAAATATTAACTCCTAAAAATGTACCATCTTCACAAAAGATGATACACTGCCCAAAGTATGACACCTTACAAAACAGGTATACTATGATTATTTCACGAACAAGAATCTACAAGATTATTTGTTTTGGTGTTTTCATAACATGATAGCTTCAAAACATTAAAAGATAACAAGGTCAAAACATTGAAGGAAAACAAAACCAGATGGTTCTTCAAAAATCAATACTCTGAAAGGAGAGAGAAAAGAGAGGAGAGAGAGAAATCTCTCTGCTCCTTGCACACTGTTTAGTTCAATGCTAGCAGGCAAACAGGCCAACATTCTGTGACACTGGTACACACCACCATGGACCACAAAGGCAGAAGCAAAAAGATTGGAGGGAGACTATACTTCTATTTGTATCATCCCTTACTTTAAAATTGTTCACTTAACAGTGACGAGACTGTGTTATTAAAGATTTTGCTTCCATTAAGGGATGCTTGCTGAAGAGGTCACTGTTTATTTGCACACTGCCAAATGTCCACGACAAGCTCCTGTTCCTAGGGATGCACTAACAGAGCTGCTCACATCAGCACTCCTCAACCTTATTCAGTCAAAATGAATAAAGCTGGCAAACCCCTACCCTTTCAAGTAACCCACTCAAGGAAGGAACAAAGGGCAATACTAAGGATTACAAAGCCATTTCCTCCCTTCCAATACACATTCCAGAAATAATGAATTACTACTGTAATACTAGAGATAACATTTCTTTAAAAAAAAGGAATATGTTTGCTTAAGTGGAAATATATATTTTTCTACACACACAAAAATGTGCTCACTGCAGACAGCTCAAAGAACTGATTTAGAGGGCTGGAAGGAAGAGGTGGCTTGTATTTTTTTAACTAGACAAGGTAAAGGGGCCCATAGTCTCAAGTGCTCATGAAAGCCCTATTAGGATAAAGTACTACTGTTTTCTTCCTAATAGGCTTTGATAAACTGGAAGTGCAGTTGCACAGCAAGACAAATCTGAAGGTCTGAACCCCCAAACCAAAAGTCAAACCTGCTGAGAAGAGGTAAAGAACACCAAGCTGCAATCCCAACAACACAAAATTGGCCTAAGTCAGCACTGCAACCAGAAGAAATGGCATCAGCCTCTTCCTGGCCACCTGTGCTGGTGCAGGAGGTGGTCTGTACACCATATGGCTGCTCAGTCAACCAGCTCAAGGATCTGATCCAGACTAAAATGAATTATCAGAAAAAGTCTCAATCATTTACTCCATCTGGTTTATGACTTCTGTATAAACATTCAAGTTAACACACAGAAGGAACAGATGAGGAGGGAGGAAACAGCAGCCAGGGCAAGGCTGCTTCCTTCCACAGCAGCATTAGTTAGTTCTGCTGAAGTTATTAAACCCTTAGATGGCTACTTTGAAGAGAAATCTCCATTTGAAGCCTATATATTAATCAACTATGGGGCTCTGGCTGCAAAGAGAGAGATTAAGACTATTTAAGCTGATGCTTTGAACATTTGCATTGAAAGTTCAAGCCACTGAAAACCCTTACTTCAAAAACAAAATGCTGAGTTGGCTTGATGGTTTGAAACTGCTAAAACACAAGGAATGCTACAAGTTTCAAGGACTTAAGCTGGAAGACTGTCAAATCAAAGAAAAATAATGATATTTTGCCATTGTTCCAACCTGAAGTAAGAAGTAATCTCCACCCCCTCCTTGGTACAGATTCACAATGAGCAAAATGCAGGACAGCTAATGTTCTGCCAGTTTCTTTCCAAGCAGCTACACGTTGGTAACTTCAGTTCAAAAATACTGTTCCAAGCCATTTTGAATAGTGGACTATGTCCTTGTAGCCCCTTTCTAGGCTTTGGTGTTCAAAAAAGACAATGTCAGGGCTACATGTGTTCACATTAGACTAGAAAATACTGTTCAGAAAATCTAAAACCCCTGAAGCAGCTAAACCATCAATGGAAGAACAGAATGTGAATACCACTGAACCAAAAATAGAGACAACTGTTTCTGAAGTACTCCTTTCCCTGTACATGCACAAGTCTAGTGGGTAATGACACAACCATCATGAACAAAGCTCATCTTTCTAATGAGGATCACAGAGCTACACACAGCAAACATCAGTTTCAGATACTAATACAGAAATAAACCTATACAGATCTACCAAGAACCCCACATGCTGGTAGATCTCTATGGTAGAAACTCTGGAAATTCAAGAAAATGGTATATATTCATTCCAAGTAAAGAAACCTTCAAATAATTTAGGCAGTATCCTGATGGCCACTTATCATAACGTGTAAATCCACACAAGCAATAATAAACAGAAGCAGTTTCCTTTAAATTGCCTCCCTACACCCTAATCAGGCAACTCATAACTTCACCTTACCATTTGAAAAAAATAAAAGAAAAAGCATTAAGTTAGCAAAGTAAGGTACCTGCTGTGGAAGAGAACTCTAGGTGACTGGCTGTAATAATGTTTTCTGTGCTGCTATGTTTAACTCTATTCAAACAGAAGCTGCCAATATACTTTTTTTTTTTAAATTCATGTGGGCAGCCCTCTTGATGACCTCTGCAAAAGCTGTAAGTACTCTGAGAAGTTAGGGAGCTCTCCCCTAGCAGGGTAGAATTTGTTTCTACCTAATGAAGCTTATCCTGCTCTATAAAGTTCTAAAATATAAATAGGTCTCAAATTGATACAAAGAGTGATCTAATGGTTATTCGTATGTAATTCCTGGGAGTTCTGAGTTAAGAAAAAGCATACCTTAATAGCTATGCCTCACTAAAAGCAAAGGAAATTGGAAGCAAAGTTGAAAAGATGAGTCAAATCACATCCCACACCCTTGACTAGCTCAGTAGAAACATCCAATTTAAGATATTTTGTAAACAGAGCATTTCATTCAATTGCAAATGGCCTATTTTGCAAACACAGTTGTTCTGTTCTGGGATCAATTTATACTGGTTTAACAGTCCTATTTCTTCTCACTACATTTTTTGAAACCTCAACAGCCCGCCTAATGCCTCTCTCTCACCTTGCCCCCACCACCTTACAGGCATCTCCTTTGCACAGAGCTCTTCTCATGCACCCAGACATTTCCCATATGTCCTTTCTACCTGACCAAGCAAAAGATCATATTCTCCAGTACAAACTAGCCAGCTGCCACCTCATAAAACTGACAAAAACAAAGTTGTACTTGTCTTTCTCTAGAGATGTATCTACAATGGTGACTGCATAGGAAAAAGCATTATTGCTATTCACGCAATTAACAAGACATAAAAAGTAGTCCCCCTTCCTTCAAATTTGAGTGAAATGGACCCAGAAGTTCAACGGTTTCTAGAACCACAACAATTGAGAAGAGTGACAGCCCAAGCTATGATTTCTTAGGAATTGCTACTAAAAAAGTTAACTGAAGACTAGATGTTGCCACACGCGCTTAAAAAATTTAAATCTCTCACACTATGGATTGCTCAGTGCATTAATTTGCCATTTCTGATGAAAATAAACTCAGTGAGGTTTAATGGAGAGCACCTGTGTATTTTGTTCACTGCTAATACTACTGGAGCAAAGGACTTGATATTAGCAACAGCATCCACACATGTAAAAGACAAGAAAATCCAGAAAAATTCCACAACTAAAAATGAGATTGTCTTTGTAGCACCGTTAATTACTTGAAATGTTCAAAAAACATGAAACATTTAATTGTAAACTGTAGTTCAACTACATTAACAGATCACCTGGAACCTGATCAAACTCCCTTGCACCACTACAATACTGGAAAGAGATTAAACTTCAAGCTACCAGAAGGAAAATTGTCGGAGCAGCCTGGTGTGTTATCCAGCTACAGCTACGCTCTACAGCAAGGAGAAGGTGGGCTGGCATGGATGGCTCCAATAGCATCCACAAACTTATAAAGTGACCTTCATAACGACTTAACTCCCAACTTACATTCTTTCATGACAGAAGTTTGGCACATAAACTCTATCACTACAGCACCACTGGAAGTCTAGATCAGTTTCTGTATAAAATATGCTTTCATAAAATAGAAGCGTATTTGAATAACTGCAGAATGAGACCAGGGGATTTAACCTGCAAAGCATTTGGCAAGCAAGGAGTTAAAATCCTGCCCAAGACTACCCCACAGCTGCTGTCAGCAGTCAGGCTTTTCAAGAGAAGCTCTGGGCTGTCTTGACAAGACTAATTGGCAGCAAGCACCTGGTTCCCTAGGCTGGGCCCGGGTAGGTAAAAGAACATAAACCCTGCAAAGAAGGAGAAGCAGCTGGAAGGCTGCCAGTAGGTCTAGCCTGTTTCATGCTGTTTTCACTTTGATCCACAGGCAACTTTATCCTAGACTATACCCAGTTAGAGCTATGAAACATTTTTCTGCAGCTTTCTAGCCAAAGAAAACCTGTGTTTTGTGGTTCTTTGCTTGCAAGTTCTGCCACTGAGCACCCACCAAGCCTTGCTGTGCCGGGTCACACTGCAGCACAGCCAAATGCAACATCAACACTATTATTAAATCGCAGTGGAATTGAAATTTTGGTTTTCAAATGCCACCAAAAATCCACTTAAAGGTGTTACTGTAACTTTAAAATTACAGACTAATATGCCAGAAAATCAAAACTAAGACTGTCCTGGTTATTCTGTATATTGAACACAAAGCACGTGCAATGACAGCTTATGAATAGCAAATTACAGTGCAACTTAAAGACAGTAAAAAAAAAATAGTTAAAAAATCCCCAACATTTTGAAAACTAGCTAGAAGTAGGATGCACGAGGAACTTTGAGTGGGAGTTCCATAAAAGTGAAAAGACACTTTAAACATATTTTGACCTCTGCTAAGAATTATGAATTTCAGTGAATGTGAAGCTTTCTGAAATTGTGCCCTTGGTTTTTTTCACATTATTAAAACTCAAGTAGAAAAACTTAAAAGTCTTGGCCTTGCAGGCTCAGCCCTTGAGGTAGGGAGATCTTTCTTAGGAGTAAGGGACAAAAAAACCCCAAACAAATCCCTTTGTTAGTTTAGCAGAGTTTATATAATTGAACCAACAACTGTCTAATTATATATACACAAAAATGAATATATATAAAATATATATAACATCAATATACTTCAGATTTTTTTGTACAAGATAGTATAAGTATAAACATTAAAAAGTCAGAACTAAATTTCTTCAAAGCAAAGTATTCAGCAAATACATTAACTATGCCTCTGCTAAGTTTCATGTTTTAGGTGCTTTACTGTTAGCTTGCTAGTCAAGAATTCCAAAAACATACAGTAGCACCAACATTTCCATATCTTAAAAACTTGGAAATTTAGAAGTGTACTTGTACACAGTCTCAGTATGAAAGACATTTCAATCAATAAGCATTTTGGCAGAATTATGGTATTTGGGAGAACAAGAGATTGCAATGGAACCGCCAGATAGTCAAACCAGCAGTATCACTAGATCAAACTCACCCCGAGTGCCGCAGAGAATGCCACGCTGGTTTTACTTGGACACATCATATAAACAATTGCAACATTCTTTTAACTGGTAGTGATGCTAAACAGTACCAATACAAAGATCCATTAGCAATCTTTAAAAGAAAAAGCTCAGGGTAATGAGATTATAAATTCCCATGTTTAGAGTTACCACTCTAGCAACAACAACAAAAATGTTTCTCTCTGTGGAAGCACAGTAAAGGATCCAGCCCTTTACAACACCTGCTCTCCATTTGTATTCAGAGACAACTAATGAGTAAATCTAGAGGCTCTCTTGGTCTCTACTCACAATCAGGGAACCTTTAGTGTTTTTAAATTAAAAAAACAACCAAACAAAAAAGCCCAAACCCACCCAACACCACACTCTCCTTGTGCCATGCAAAACAGGAATGCCCATGATTCAAAACATAAGATCAGGATGTACCATAAAAGTTTCAAGCAAAAAATCTGACTTTTCACATGCTCAAAAATGTAAGACTGACTATGCATAGAATATGCATTAGAGACACTGAACAAAAATTGATAAGAAAATCAGGTCTGTCTTCACTCTTAAGAGCATCTACTGCCTCAGTCCATTACAACTCAGGTGTTAACTGGATTATTTCATTACTATCTTATCTTTATGGAGCTATTGCATAGTAAGATGAAATAAGAGTAAGATTGTCAAGATGCAGCTACATCTTTCTTCTTGATCTTACATAATGCTATCAGTTACATCAAAACTATTTGAATAAAATGCTTATTCTAGCAAAGAATCACCCGTGCATGTTAAGTAAGTGATACCCCACAGGATGAGAATTTTTTGAGAAAAATACATGTTTTAAGTTAGCTCCTAAATTCTTCTGAAAATAAAATATATAAATGTTTTGTCTTATGAAGTCATCTATCCAATGAAAAAGATGACTCCGGTTTTCACTAATGATTGTTGTGCCAAGACCTAGTCATAGACAAATAACCCACTGGTTAGCTAATGTGCATTCCTATTAATCAATAGGAAAATGGCCTATCTAAAAAGACAACTCACTAACCTGTGATACCACTCTAATACCCACATGCCCCAGCTCATTCAGTATTGGAAAGCTGCTAAGTATCCAAGGGCTCCTATCTCATATGGATAAATATAAGTTATAGGCTGCAGGAGGTCCAAGAAGACACAGCAAAAGAACAGGCTAGAAGAATGAGCCTTTACAACAGCATTACCAGCTGTATGCAACTAATAAAACTAATAATGCTCTTTTGCCCTTAATCTGATCTATGAAAACAGAGATTCAGTTGCATGAATGGTTTATCTTGCTTGAGCAGGGAGGTTGGACCAGATTACCCACTGTGGTCCCTTCCAACCTTCCCATTCTGGGATTCTGTAATGGTCTAAGACACTGCATTTCATGCAGAAAGAGCCTGCAGCACCACATAAAACTGAGCAAACCTAAATCAGACAATGATTACCAAATGATGAGCTTGTCAGAGAGCAGGTATTTTAAAAAAAAAACCACAAGCACTAAAAACCACACACAAAACCAAACAAATCCCAAGACACAACAGAGACAAAGGGAGCGACTGCTGCTATTTCACCATATCAGTTTGAGATGATAATTTACCATCCCTTGCATGAAAGGAACAGAAGAGTACAGTTCTTTCTAGGTTGTTTCTCATTAACAGAATTTAGCCACAGACAGGACACCCTAAGGGTGATACTCCAGGATAACTAATCTACCATTACTTTGCTGCTATGAAAAGGGTTATTCTTGCTTCCCTCCCATCCCTTTGCATCAGTCGCAACATTCATCTGACCTCCATTTTCACCATAAGCTAGTTAATGGAAGCACCAGAAAGATAAACTTCAGCTAGGAAAAAGAAGCCAGAAGAGATAAGTGACAGCCTGAGGGCAGGAGAATCTCCTGGGTCTTATGCAAAGAGGGAAAGGGAGAAGAACCATGTCTACCAGTAACAGCGAGCTGTTAATACTGGTTTAGCCCCTTCTGTGAAATCCACTCCTTAATGTTAACCTAGGATCTCCTTATATTCAGAAACATGTTTTATTAAATGAAAGATTAAATAAAAAACATAATTGTGCAGCAAAAAGATAAAATGAAGCTTTGAGACTAAGACTCATCTAGAAAAACACTACACTTCAGAAGACCCTGGAACTGTAACACTGTTAACAGGAAAAATTATTAATGTAAAAATATAAGAACTATTAATCTTCATTTTTTCAAAAAGATGGTTCAACTGGTTACTTAAAATACCAGATATTTTCTGGTATTTTCATAAATATTTTCAAGAAGACAGGGACAACCTGTTCACTAAATGATTTCAGGAAGCTGTGATCCTTAAGTATCCTCCTTGATGAAAAAGAATTTGATTCTTGATGTAAAAAAATAAAATTGTCATTGGGAGACGGCAGTTTCCACATCTAGCTACTGTCACACAGTGATCAGGGCTTCCTGATGAAAAACACGCATGGTGATCACAAGAATAAGAATTCCAGATTCTCATTCACAGATGAAAACTAAGAAACTTTCTTGAGATACCCATGATTACTCACAGCTTGAGCACATTTTAAACCATCATATAAAGCTGAAGGGTCCGAAAAACTAAAACCAGTTGTGCAACTTCACACAGATCTCAAACTCTTCTGCTACAGATTGGTAGGAGTCTGCCACTTAGGCAGGGGGAGGGAGGGGAAAACCAGGGAACACTGTCCAGTGTTCAAGTGTGCATAAGGCTACAAATTTCTGATAGCACTGGCATCAGTGGCACACAGACATACAAAACTAATCTGTAGGTATTATAAAATCTGTCATTATCTGAAGAAAACCAAAGATTTAGCTTCACAAGAGTTCTGATAATCAGCCAGACTGGAACATCTTGCAGCAAAATCTGTCTGTTCACTCCTATACTGAACAAACATGGAAAAGAAAATCCTGATCCACGAGGTACTAACTTCCCAAGAAGTTCACACCACACAGGGGCTCTGCTGCTAGTTCAGAGAAAGCACAGCAATGAAACTCAGTGAGGGTTATCTCACTTCAAGTGTCTACATAATTGACATGGATTTTGCTACAGGGGAAATGCATTTTAAAAAGTATACTTTCAGCTGTACAGTGTCAACACGCAAGGCCATCTTTCTTAAAGTCTGAACTAGCCACCTCAAAAACTGCAAAGAAATTCAGCCTACCTGGTGGACTTATTCTTCTTCTCAACAAAAGGGACATGCTTCTGAAAACATTCTTTTGCTTTTTTTCTTCTTTTAAAATAATTTATTTATTACCATCACCTAATGCTTCCCATTATCAGACCACATTCAATGGTTATCAGGAGTTTTCTGATTTGGTCTGAATTTCATAGGCTAGGTAGTTACCTAAAATAGTTCTTCAAAGTCGAAGTAGTTGTAGAAAAATGTCAAAAAAATTACATTTTGGCTATCTTTAAAAAAACCATCTGTTCATCTAATAAATTCAGGAAATGTGGACTTTGTGTAGAACACCTTCTGTTACCCTTACAGAAGTTCAGCCACATTTGGTCCAGCTTCGAACTCCTAAAGAAAAAAAACTGTTTAGGTTCATTGTCTCAGTAGCCTTTTGAGACTTAATCTGTTAAGGGATCCCATGGAGCTTTTCCTGGCTTTCACAGCAATCAGTACTGAAAAAATGCATATACCCTACTTGTATGAAGTGACTGAGCACTACAACCACAGTTACACATTAGTGTGATGAGTGACATCCCTGTGATGCTCGGAAGTAACAAATCTGTTCAGATACAAGAGAAGCCAAACTTTACCCAGCATGGATACTTCAACTTCTCTGAAAAACAGTCTTAACACTGTCAAAGTCACAGTCAAGGGTACTCGTGTTGGTAAGAGTCTGAAGGTATTGCAGAGCTGATGGGACAGGAAAGAAAGAGGAATGAGTGCACCATTCTGGAGCTGACACGTGCCAGGGCTATCTCAGAGATTTCCCACCTGGCTTTAAGCCATAAGATCCCCCTCAGCCCCCTAATTAACTTGGGACAATTGTGTTCCCAAGCTCTGCACAGCTTATTGCAGTCCAGAGGTATTTCAAACAAAAACCCTGCTGAGCACACACACAGTGCAGACAAGTCTCCAGGGAACACTACCAAAAAAAAAAAAAGCCCAACCAAAAACCACTGCCATGTCAAGATCATAAATTTTCAGAAAGAGAATTGGCTCAATTCTAACCTATTTTCATGTAAAATTAAAACAAAGCTCAGTCAGAGGCTGCCCACTGACAAATTTCAAATAGATGTTCCAGTTCAGAGGTGCACTACAATGTTTCAAAGAAGAGACCGACATAAAAAATTGGCACAATTATTCTATAGTTTTGTTTATGAAAACAGACAAAGAACTTTGGCTGAAAAATTTAAACAAAATTAAACTCAAGGCAAAGAAAAGGCATAAAGTATTTCAGTCCAGAAGATCAGAGATCAAGAAAGTTGTAAGCAACTGAACATACCATCTCTTAAAATGTTTCTAACCCTTCCTATTATCTACAGAAGAAACAGATGACAGAGGAACACCAGTGGGAACAATGACTCATGTTTGAACTCCCATTCTCACTTAAGCAGCAATATATTTCTCTACAGAAGTTTACAGCTGTGCAACAAAACAGGATACTTTGTCAATGATACAGAACCAAACCATTCCAATTGCCCATTATGAGTCTGCAAACTGACAGGTGAATAACTAGACACTCTTGGAGTTATTTGTGTAATGGTCAATGTCAAGTTCAGTGAAATGACAGAGCAGGATGATCCAGCAACACAAATAAAAATTTTTCTTTCTAAAAATTCCCACTATTTGTTTATTCATTAAGATCAGGTAACATTAACACTCTATGCCATTTTGTTTTCTCCAGAAAACATTTGAAGGTAAATCCAGGTGACCTTTGCAAGCCTCAGAGATATTACAGTCAACTGGAAAACTTCACAGCCTTGACCTTGTACAATGGTATACTCCATTCTAAGAGTACCAAGTGGAGGCAGTGAACAAGAAAGTGAAACAACACGGACATATGCAGAAGACAATATTCTCTAAAGTTAATACTGAAAACAGAGGACTTTTAGGCCCACAGTAAGCAGGAGCTAAAGTCCATAAGGACCAGATAAGATCCCTCAGAGTCTGAAGAGGGGGGAAAAAACCCCACCTCAACCATAATAAAATACAATGAACAGGAGAGGTTTTTCTTCACTCTTCTTATTCTCTTCCAAGCAGTCCTGGACATTCTATTTAAATTCAGATGATATATAAATAGAACCCAAAACAGCCATGACCACTAACTCTTTACATCCAGTTACCATTTTTCAACTCTGACTAAAGGCAATTTCAAGCTATTTGAAGTCTCATGAGAAGAGCACTACATGTACCCGACTTAAAAACTGAAATACCTTTGAATACAGCTACATTTGGTACAAAGTTACACCTTTGTCTAAATACCAGTTGGTTGTTGTTGGGATTTTTTTTCAGCTTGTTTGTTTTAAAGAACAGGCTATTTTAGTTGGGAGGGAAAATACTGATCATCTAGTCCAAATACCTGACCAATTCAGGGCTGACCAAGTTAAAACACATTGTTAAGGCCATTGTCCAAATGCCTCTGAAATACTGACAGGCTTGGGGCACTGACCACCTCTCTGAGGTGCCTGTTCCAGTGTTTGAAGAAATACTCCCTAATGTCCAGTCTGAACCCATGGTGGAGCAGCTTTGAACCATTCTTACACATCCTACCTTGATCCCAGAAAAAAATCTCAGCACCTCCCTCTCCACTTCCCCTCCACAGAGAGCTGTACAGAGCAATGAGGTCACCCCTCAGCCTCATTTTCTCCAATCTATACAAGCCTAAAGTTCCCCAGCTGTTCCTCACAAGACATTCCTTCCACCCCTTGCACCAGCTTTGTTGGCCTCCTCTGGACATGTCCAAGGACTTTAATGACCTCCCTCAACAGATCTGCCCCACAACAGATTTCCATGGTCATATGTCCTTTCTACATGACTAGTGGGGAGAAAGATGCAAAAGCAAAAATAATTATTTTACCAGGCTGGCACTACGTTACAGCCCAGGGATCACACACAAGTTTGGCATCACGACCACCTGTGGCTGTGCTACTGCTGACACACTGCAGCTTCACTTGGCAGAGTGCACACACAGAACCCACCGCCCTCACTTTATTATACACTCCTTTGCTGCTGTTCCTCATCCAGATGGCTCAAGTCTATCTTCTTTCTGTTCACTCCCACACAACAAGCAGAGTGCATGAGTACACAGTTTACTCCATCTCCTTGATTCCTGCACACATAGGACAGGTATGCTTGTGCAAAGCCTGAGTAGCAATTTTACATATGTTTATTTGAGCCCCAGGCTTAGCTCCTGCATAGAGGCATTTAACTACCTCAAATGTTGAAGTACAATCACTTCCCATTAGAGCTAAATACATGGTTCAGCTCCAAAATTAGTAAAAAGATAAAATACACATGCAAAGCCAAATGAGTAGGAAACAAAGATCAGGAGCACTGGATTCAGTTATACTTAAGGGATTTGCAAATGGTGCTGACAGGCCTACCTAGTGAGATTTTGTAACAGAGAGGTACCTTTGTACATTGACATTCTCTTCCTGATTTGGCTTTCATCACTGTCCCAAATTAAAGACCAGAATTTTTTTCTACATAACTGTATCTGTAACACCGTAACTCCTGCTATATGCAAATCACACAGGTTTCCAACAGCAAAGACCTAGACTATTTTTCCATGCTAGTAACAAACTCAGCTACATTTGCAAAATGTTTCCCTCTGGATCATTCCTTTTACCATGATGTATTTATAAAAGAAAAGTGCACCCTGAGCATCAGGAAAACTTACAGTGATTAATGAAACCACAGAACTAAACATCCTTCAGAAGAGAGGTATCAGCTGAGTACTATCACACGCTATGGAATGACTGAAGTACGTCATCCTGATGCCTCAGAGCACCCCTGTTGCCTCTTCAGCCCCTCCAGGACACTAAAGGAATGTGCATAAACTAGCAATGCAGAAGAGAAGAAATTCTGTTAGGTATGTCATCTATGATGCCAGTGTATTCTTAAATCAACAACTGCTAACTTACTGTCCTCTCTGAATTCAGAATAACTTGAAAAAAGACAGGGTACCATGCTTTAGAGATGACAGCCTTACAAGTTGGCAGGAAGCTTGGAGGCAGTAGACTTTAAAAATGCCTCAACATTGACCTGTTTCTAAGAGTGAAAACTAAAAGACTTACAGAGAATTGTTATCTATTTTACAGGTAAGCTGTACCCCAGTAACTTTCTCACTAAATTAAATCAGTTTTACACTTCTTTGGGCCACAGCTCACACTACATCTACAAATTACCTAGGTAACAGAGTTTTGAAAACCTTACTAGCACCTACTCCTATGTTTGCCTTTGGCAGAAAAAAGTTTTTTGACTCATTTTTATGTTCAATTAATCCACAGTCACATTCTTCATAGAAAGGCTTCTGGAAAAACTCAACTTGCTGGAAACTGTAACTATAATTACTGACCCTCTTCAAGTCAGCCAAAATTAAATTGCGAAGTAGATTTTTTGGCATTAGAGCTATAACTTAATGGTACAAAGAAAAGCAAGTCTATGGAGTAACAGAAGAAACCAAGCCCAGCATTTGTGAGAAACCCAGAAAATGAGATACAAGCAGTGAGTGTATGGGGAAAAATTGAGAATGGACTCTGAACAATCTTTTTCTATATTTGTACTGCATAACAAAAAGGACAAAACTACTGCTTTGTTCATCTTCGTGGTATCAAACTTCTGTCAGACTCATTAATATTAAAAAGGAGGAATATAATTTTATGAAATTTCATAGTAAGAAACAAGTTATAAACTGTAACTGCATGGCATTTTATCTCCTTTCATAACACTATTCATTTTTCTCTACAATTTTCAGGATTGATTTTCTCACTGCTCTCTGGGATTATGAGGAAAGGAAAACCAAAATTATTAGTGCCTCTCTATTTCTCATGAAAATGGAAAACACCATGGCAGGTGTCCCATTAAGAAACTTAAGTGAAATTATATATGCCTCTGTCAACGAAACTGGAAAATCAATATTCTTTTCATTTATTACAGGTTTTAAAGCAAGTGCAGGGATGACATATTCCTCCACCATGCATAGATACACTGTTACTATGCCATGTTAACTTTATTAGCATTGAGACAATCGGCTTATCGTGGTGCAAAACTGACTAATATATGATATTTGACTGAAGTTTGAAAAATATAGAATTCATGGGCTATGTAGATATTCTGCAGCATTTGCTTTTACTGATACACAGTCAAAATAAGGGAATTATTTGCATAACTGAAACAAAATGTGATTTTGTAACATGATAATTCTTGAGCCTTTAAGCAAAGTAATTTCTATTTTAAAAAGCATTTACAAAATAAACTGAAGATTTGCAGTTACTCCTATCTGTGATACTCCAGGACAATATCTTCTACCCAAATAAACCGTATTGCTGAAAACAGAGATGTAACATTCCTACAGAGCTCGCTACCAACAAGGATTTCCAAATATCACAAATATGGACAGTCTCAGAAGAAACAACTCATGGTACATTACTATGCTATTTTTTCCATTCTTAAAATTCTGATCAAAACTAGTTGTGAAAAAAAAGCTAAACAGCAGTCACAAAAAAAATACAACAGTCATCATCAGATGTGGGGAAGCGACAAACCAAACAACACAAAGCAAGATTTCAAACTTTCAGGCCACTGAGGAGTTAGCCCCTAGAAGCCAGCTTTTGAACTAGTCCTGAAAACGAGTTTAAGTTCAATCAACAAAAAGTCAGTTTTGTCTGAATTATATACAACTCCAGAACAAAATGTTTTTCCAAAACCAGTGTCATACTGAATCTAAGTCCAAATCTTATTCTAAAATATAAGATGACTACTACTTTTTCAGACGCTAATTCCTCTACTGGTCTGGACCTTAAAGACCCCTAACCCTATTTATTCTGTTCACAACTGTTAGACAAGTACCAAAATAGAAGATTTGTTCAACGCAGTGGTCATCAGTCCCCCACATAAGCAACTCTGAGCTACAGATGAGTGTAACTACTTGATAGTTTTGAATGTTAGTCACATTCATTCCGACAAAAACACTGAAAATCCTTTAATAGACACTTTAATCCCAAAGGAGTTTGAGAGAACAAAACCATGTCATATGCACATAAGGACTAACAGTTCTAATGACAAAATGCTAAATCCTCTAAAAGATGCTTCAAACCCCAAGGAATTTGAGAGAACAAAACCATATCCTCTGCACATGAGAAGTGACACTGGTCAAACAGATTCTTGAGGCAAAGCAGCTTTCTCACTTCTTATAGCATAACTGTTTTAGCACTATAAAAATTAAAACTTCTGGTCAATTCCCAGATTTTATCTTTTTAGTTCCAGTAAAGGCAAACAGGAGATTAGCAGGTCAATCTGAGAGAGTCCTTGTATTTATTAAAATAATTTTTGCTAGAATAATGTTCAATAGGCAATAAAAATACCTCTGTAATATACACTATGGTATGGATTAACTGAACTTGGAAACATTTTAATTGAGACATGAAAGCCATAGAAGATCTACGAGAATTTATTTTGGAATTGTTATACTGGAAGACTAATTGCTAAGTTATCTTTATGAGAAAGAACAAAAAATGAAATTTTCCTTCCCAAAGAGATTAAGTGAATAGGGATTTTAAAAAAATTTAAAAAAAAAAAAATCAGTATTTCTACAATTTTACCAGATCACATTACGTTAAGCATCCAGTATAAAGGTAGATTTTCTGTAAAAGACCATTTCAAACATTCTCTTCTAAAGAGAACTAAGTTAATGAAAGAAACAATGTCATAACCAAAGATGGGAGAGGATCTTGTTAATTGCCAAACCAGGCTATATGCTAATCATGTCAGCAAATACTAACAGGCAGACGACACGCTCCTGAAATACAGTAATGGGATGTAACATAAGAATAGTCCTGACCATCACAGGGTACACCTAATAAAAAGCTTGTCTTTGCTGCTCAGCAAAGAATACAATAACACGTGACCTATTTATTAACACATTCCTGATATCCTCTCCCAGAAGAAGGAAGGTTTGCAATTCAGAGTTTTAAACCCAGAAATAGTACCTTTGAATTCTACAAGATTATTCCATCAGTAATTTTAATCTCACAATTTTAACATAAATTATTACACAAGATTTGTCCTACATTGGTAAAGGACAAGAGTTCCTGTTGCCAAATTTCTTGCTTCCATAAATAAGGTGTCCAGATCTTAAGGACAATAAACATAAGAAATTTCGTCAGTGGATAAACCACATATATTTTTGAAGATAAAGCAGGTCTGACACTGAAACTCCAATCTACCATCATTGTGACAATATGCATTAAGACCTCAATATACTATTAACAAATAAAATTAAAGCAAAATCAAAGCAGATTATGTTTGTTGCCAAAGTTTTAAATAATGTCAAATGTCCAAATGGATTAAGCCACTGGCGAGAACTTGCAGAGATACCCAGTGAGATCTTGGCAGCAGAAACTTTGCTCTCTGGATTCAAGAGACTTTCCTTACATTAAGAGGGTGGCTAGATGAGACAGACTTAAGAACAAATAAGTCACTGCAGTCTGAAGGGACAACACAACACCATTACCCGTCCGCACCCCTATACTCTTATCACACATCCCAGTACACTCTTAGCACTCAGAGTTGGCCTCCCTTAACAACCCATTAACAATTAACCCAGAGGAGAAAAGAGATAAGAACACTGTGGATTAACTGAACCAGTAGAATAAAAACTGAGAAACTGTGTCAAAGAATCTGGGGACTCCAAGTGCATAATAACACAGGTGCAATTTAAGACAGGTCAAACAGAAGCTTTATTAACTATGATCAATTCACACCATCTTTTCTGGTTCTCTGCCAAGCGATTGCAGAGACCCATCCTATATACTGTTTCAGAAAAAAAGGTAAGGAAAAGCATTCATTTCCATGTTAACAAAGCCAGGTACCCACCCCTGGAGGGGATGGACTCCTTAAGTCCTCTGCTAAACACCCACAATTCTAAGGAGGACTCAAGCAGTAAATAACATGACAATATGGAGAGATGGTTCTTGGTGGAACCCACAGGAGTGGCACACCCACCACTAGGTATTATCCTAGCTCCTAAGTAGAAAGGTGGAAACAACCACAGACTGCTAGCTTTGTGTTAAAAGGAATGTTCTTTTAGTAAAGAATGTCTTAGCCAGTCCTCTCAATCTTAACTGTTAAAAATTTTACCACCACAACTGTTCGACAGCTTAAAAATACGTAGTTATTTTCCTCTTCCAAGCCATGAGTAAGACCAACAAATGAAAAATTATATCTACCAAGACTAAATACTGCAAGACACAACTGAATAGAAAATTTAACTCACTGAGCAAATTTTAAATTAAAAAAACGTATTTTGATAAAATTGCTGGGTTAACTACTCATCTAGTTCATCTGAAGTAAGCTACAAACCAGTTTTAAAATTCTTGTATATTTAATTGACTTCCACATTCTATCCAAGTGAGATTTAACATATGCTTAAAAAATAGTACTTAATTCACCACTCCCCAACAAAAATGTAAAAATTAAAGACTTAAGAAAACAAAGCATCAACTAAGCAGTGTGTTTAACCAAACATCACACAAAGATACAAGTCAACTGAAGATTAAAGATAATTTGCAGACTAAAATTAATTCACTTTATCCATATGCCACTTCAAAAGAATAAGATCTCTTAATGCACTACTGGAATGATTAAAATGCCTCTTTCTTCACAGATGACAAATGCAAAAGCTCCTCTAAAACAAAGTTTAGTACTAGGTATTTCTTTCATAAGCGAATCAGTCAGTAAATCAGGCTCTCCTGCACAGGTCTTACTGCAAAACCAAAAACTCAAGGTTCAGAGGCAGCGTATATAGTTAGATATAAAAGCATATGTACCTAAGCAGACAAAATTCAAGATATCAGAAGTTAGAGACATCTCAGAGATGGAAGCCTGGTGTTCAAGTTCTTTTCAAGAAACAAGGTACTTGCAGGTCAGCCCTAATAAACATGTTCATCCTTAGCCAGCCAAGCTCCATGAAGAAAAGCAATCACTACAAGATAAATTTTTGTTATTAAAGGCCAAAAGGTCTAAGACATTATCTAGAATCAGTTTTTATCACAGTCTTGATCAAGCCTAATTCATTCAACTGCAGTCCTTGAGTCTCTACCAGCCTAATGGGAATATTAGGTGGTAAAGTGCCAGACATTTTTTATCCCAGAATTACAATTCTTAATCCTATGATTGACATTTGGGTCTTGAGCAACAAGGCCCAAGTTATTTCATCTGGGAGCCAGGCTGATTGTTAAATTACTATCAAAATTCATTCTGCTGAAGAAGAACAAAAACGTTATCAGATTTATTACTGCAGAAAAACTATTTTCTACTGCTTCTACCCTACTTAAGTTTTCACACAATCTTTCAAATATCACCTCTGTAAATGTATTCCAATCAGAAGTCACTGAAGCACTTACAAACACTGTAAAAGTTTCTGCCTGCAAGAAACTGGTGCTCACCATAAGTATTGCAATATGTATTGCAATATAAGAGTATCTTAAGAATGCTCTGGGCTTCTTCAACAACAATGAAAATATTTGTTACAAAAACCTTGACTTTACACAGAGTACTTATGTACTGCACTGAAATTGTTCTTATTCTGCTGCAGTAAAACAAAAACCAAATTCCTGACTTCTTTGATTCTTCAACTACTGTAAAGACCCAAACTTTCACAAGAAAGGAGAACTGGTTTAAATACTTCAGCTGATAACGCAGAACATAATCAAGGAGTATCCAGCTAGCCATGAACACACAGTATACAGCTACATAATGAAAATACTCCAGAGTCCTCAAGAAGTATTACTTATCTGGGCCAGCCTCCACCTCCCCCTCCTTATCGCAATCTTTCAAAGATAGGCTTTAAACGTTTTGCAGCTGTCCAACATTAAGGCTGAAGAATTCAACAACCACTGCCGTGTAAAAGCACAGGGTGAAAAGCAACTACCACGTTATCCAAGAATTCAGGATCCATTACACAGCTAGAAGAGGTTCCTGACTGCAAACTTTTTCAGCAAAATCTGGATAAGGTCCTGAGAGCAGATAAACATGTAAAATTATTCTTTCTTCCTTCCAGATAATTCTTCAAGTGAATTCCTATCATATAAACTAGTGCAGACTATGCATAACTGCATTGAGTTTTAGCCAGCCTCTCTCACAGCCAAAAATATCAACCACCACCACTGCACACATTTTCTTACTGAGATTTTTCAGAAGGTCTGCATAATCTTATAACTACAAAGTTAGTGAGCCATTTCATATTTCCTGAAACTAAACTACACATTAGATGATTCACCAATTAGTGTATTCATGGAGCTTTAAAAACCAATCAAAATCTCATTTTTGTTGAAAAATTTAACAGAAATGTCCAGCTGTATGCATGGAGAGAGCATGTGGGCTCTTCTCCTTTATTTAACTTAACTAACAGCTATGTTAGCTGGTGAAAAATATTCAGTGTGTCAAAGTTAATTTATCAAGCTGACAAAGTATAAGGGCTCCAGAAGGTATAGCATACATTTACTAAATTTTAAATACATTTTAACTAGATATAGCTCAAAGATTAAAATAAGCTGTCCAACAACCAAACCACACAAATATGTTATCACTTCAGGGCACTCCTTATTTAATGGAGCAATTGCATGTTTGTTTCAAACTCATGCATAGGTCAACATATCAGAAAAGTTGGAAATCCTTCAGACCCCAAACCCCATAAATCAAAATGCATTTTTTTAAACTAGACAGGTAGTTTTGCAGGACAGACAGCTTGTCAGTACAATACAGGCCATGATCAGATGGACGGGAGGCACTGCATGTTGCTCAACACAACCAAACCTTGTGCCTTACTGAAGCCTCTAGGCACAAATACCACAACATAAAACTAAGTGCTAATTTCCCCCAGGGTTGAAGAAACTAGGAAGCATAGCTCTTGGGGAAAAAAAGGCAAGGAAATCAGCCTAAAATAGACAGCTACTTAAGGATTACTCAATATTTTAGGAGTTTATGACAGAGCCTTTACATCTTTCATTCTACAAAGTCAGGAACGTACAGCTTAGTAAACAAAAAGGTGTCCTGTTTAGATTTTACATTTCTTTGCACTATTTGTAGCAGTAAACAAAACACCACCACTTTAACAAAATCTTAAGAATAGCTAAACTTACTGTAGGAAAGTTACATGGAGTGATTTGAATCCATGAAGTACCAACCAAAAATTGAGCTACTTTGCAACAGGCTATCACAGGACAAGGTGGTTTACAACTATTAACAGCAAGCATCACTGTTGTTTGATTAGACTAAAACACATCTCTTAACCTAAAACATAATGAATGAGACCAAAAATTGCATGGTACACCATCTCGGGTCATTAGTCCATCACAGAACCATGGGAATTGCCACATCTAATTTGATGAACAATCACTCATCTCTCCAGAACCTTGCTGCAGAGTGACAGGTTTCGCATGTTTCAAAGAAGATTAAAAAAAAGCCCTTTCTGCTAGAACACAGTTGATTTCTAATCCCTTCCATCTGCTCTCTCTTTCTTAGATGTACCTGCCATCATTAAAAGAGCAATAGAAGAGAAATTCTAGATATTCCTCCAAGGACTAACCCAGGCATTTTTCCAATACTCTCATACATATGAAGTCATGTCAAGCTATTGCTACCCAGCTGTCTGAACTTACTGGCTGGTTTATATTGCTAATGCAATTCCAAAACGAGATTAGATGGAGGATATTTAGACCAACTAGAAAATCAGAACAGATTTCATCAGCTCAGTCCATCAGGTCTCAAAATTGTTTTGGTTTCTCTTTTTTGCAGTTTGCTTTGGACTGACAAAGATTTCACCCTAGAAGTATAGTTAATTCACTCCACCACACTTACTCATGTACAAAAATGTAAAGAAATAAACCTCTTCTGACAGAGACTCTATTGCTAAGGCTATTGCTTTGATACCAGGTCCACTTGAGTATCTTGGTTTACAGATTGACAACTGAATGAAGTAGGAGGTTGCTAACTTGGTAACTTGCCTCCTTTCAAATCTCTCACTGCAGCAAACTCATCAACTGGGGATATTCAAGGTAACGGGGGTTATGCTTGGGCTGAGAGGTTCATGGCATCTTCAGCAGGAAGCCTTTAATGCCACAAACCTGCATGACAGGAGGTCTTGAGGTGCATGGACCACATCTCGATTTCCATGGACATAACATTCCCAAACCACACTGGCATTAGCTCCAGTGAAAAAGTGTCCTTGGTTTGCATGGTACTGCCAGGGATCACACCTCACATGATGGGATATGGTACCCCATACAGCATAAAATTTACAGCTTACAATCAGAAACACTGCAGAAAACTTCAAGAAGCTCTCAAGAGGAGACAGAAGGGGGAAAAAATGAAACAGAGAAGCATTCTGTAAACATTCAGGGAATGGAAACATAACTCCTGTACATGCTGCATTCGTAAGAATAGAAGATCAGATGATACACAACCCTGATGAAATAAACATATCAGAGACAGAAATGTATTCCGTGGGATTAAGCTACTGTGGTTCAGTGCAAGTACTGAAGTACAAAGTTAACAACAGCAGCAGAAATAACTCGATTTACTGCTTCTACAATTCCAAGAATCCATTCATAACTCCGAGTCAGACACTCATAACGACCACTTCCAAACTTTTACGAATGCTCACGGGAGACGCGGCCTGATGCTCAGCGCACCCCCCTCCGCAGAAGGGGTTAACAGGAGCTTTTGCGCCCCAAGGGCTCTTCAGTGGCAATTTTTCCAGCGCGATTTCCATACGGAGAAACGCGCGTGCAAGCCCAGCACGGCGGGAGACAGCCGGCCACCCCCTGCTCCTGCACAGCCCCACAGTCACCTCGGGAGCCGACACCGGCTGGGGGCAGGTTGGACACCCCCACCCGGGGGCCCGCGGCGAACGCTCCGGAGGGCGCCGGGACCGAGCGGGGCCGCCCCCACACACCGCCCCCGCCTCCCCGCCCGGGCGCCCTTCTCCGGGCCGCGGGCACCGCCGAGCTCTGCCCGCCCCTTCCCGCGGCTCCCTTGGGCCGGGACACGGCGGCAGCTCCCGCCCGCAGCCGCGGCCTCAGCGGGCGGCGGCAGCGGGGCCGCGGCCGCCTGTGTCCGCCGGGGGGCGAGCGGAGCAGGCGGGTCCCGCCCGCCGCGCCCGCGCCCCGACCGGAGGCAGCACCTACCGCTGCGCCGTCCCGGGGGGGGCAGCGGCGCCTCAGCGCCGTCCCTGCGGGGGCAGCGCCCGCAGCATCCCCGGCCCGGGCCCGCCGCCGGTGCCGCTCCCGGAGCGACCGGACCGAGCCCCCTCCCTCCCTCCGCCCAATGGAAAATAGTTCCCCGGGCCCCGGAGCGGAGACACCGGGAGAGACACCTCGCCGGCCAATGAGAGCCGGCCTGGCCCCCCGCGGCGCCAATGGGAGCGGCTGGCCGGAGGGGGCGGGGCGTCACCCAGCCAACCGGGGCGCGGCGCTCGCACTGACCCGCTAGGATGTCTCCGGTTGCCTTCATTGACCACCATCTTGGAGTCGGGCGCGATGCCCGACCTGTGCAGCGGCTCGCCGGGAGGCGGCCATTTTAGGTCCGGGCGGAATCACGTGTAGGGGTGGGCGGGGAAAGGGCGGCCAAGCGGAGGCCCCGCCCCGCCGGGAGCCGGAATTCCCACGGGACGCTCGGCGTCAGAGCCGGAACGGCGGTAGAAAGATGATTTCTCCAAGCGTAACTCCCGAGGCGGCCGGATGCTGCGCTAAGCGATGGCTCCGAGAGCTGCGCAGGCAGGGACCGCCCCGGCACTGCGTTTGGAGCAGTCAGGAGGCTCCTTGTAGGATAAAGGGAGCAGCGAATGCTCACGCGTGGACACCCTTGGAGACACGGATGTTTTCGGAAGGGAGTAATTCCCCGTTCCAAACAGTTTCCTCTGCCTTCCTCCGTAGCAAATCCATTGCTTGGCTAAAGTACAGGTGAAGTAACATCTGATCCCACCGGGCAAAGGAATCACTCGTTGCTGCACCGGGGCAAAAAGACACCCGGTATTCCAAGTAACAGAGCACACCGCAGCTTTCTGTATTTGGCAAACACACACTGGGACACCACAGAGCGGAGGGTGGACAGTTAGATGGGAAAAAATATCCAGATGTCAAGTTGAGAGGGAAGGGACCCTGAGTGGTACCGCAGTGGAAACCCGCAGCAAGCAGGGAATGGCGGAGGACAGTTCTCTTTGACATCCTCAGTGACCTTTGAGGAGGAGATGGAGTGTGCACTCAGTAAGTTTGCAGGTGATGGTAAAGCAGGAGCACTGGAGGACAGTGCTGCCATTTAAAGGGATCTAGAGTGGTTGGGGGGAATGGCCTTACAGAAAGTCCATGAAACTCAGCAAGGACAAATGCAAGGGGATTCAACAAGTCCAGCACTTGGGAAGGAAGAGCCCTCTGCAGCAGTACAGGATGGGGACTGCTGGGCTGGGGAGCAACTTTGCAGGAAAGGATGTGGGGTCTCAGTGGACAACAGGCCATGAGCTAGCAGTGTATCCTGGCAGCAAAGGAGGCCAAGAGCATCCCAAATCATACCACCAGAAGCACAGCCCGTAGGCCAAGGAAAGTGATTATCTGTTTCTGCTCAGCTACATGTGAAATAGTGTGTCCAGTTTTGGGTCCCCAAATTCAACAAAAACCTCAAGAAACTAACAGTGGAGACTACCAGGGGAAGGTGCAGTGCTTGTCCTGTGAGAAGAGTCTGAGGTAACCAGCATGGTTTACCTTGGAGAAGAGACAGCTTCAGCACACAGAACATCCCCTAGCATATACATTACCATCAGAAATCCCAAAGATGAAATAATACACTGTATAAGCAATTCTGCACCTTGGAAGAGGATGAAAAATATAATGAAACATACATAATTGATGTTAGTTGCATTCAAAGTGATACTGATGAGGCCAATGTGTGAATTTACATTTGTAGAGCAGGGTAGCACTCATGAAGGATTCATGTGCACCCCGCACAAATGCTGCTAAATTGCCACTTGGCAGTCCTACGTAAACAGCACAAGAAAGAATGAGCTAACAAGTAGCAACAATAAGCAAAATAAATACAGAGCCAGCACAGCCAGCATCTAGTCAGCCTTAACAGTTCAACATGGGGAAATGCAAGGTTCTGCACCTGGGCAGCAGCAGCCCCAGGCACCTGCACATGCTGGGAACTGACCCAGCAGCTTTGCAGAGAAGGACCTGAGGGTTCTGGTGGGCACCAAATTGAACATGAGCCAGCAATGTGACCTTGCTGCAGAGAAGGATAACAGTATCCTGGACTGCATCAGGAAGAGTGTTGCCAGCACGTCAAGGGACTCTTCCCCTCTACCCAGCACTGGTGAGGCCACAGCTGGAGTATGGTGTCCAGTTCCGGGCCCCCCAGTAAAAGGAAGATACGGAGCTATTGGAGAGAGTTCAACAGAGGATCGCTAAGATGATTAGGGGATTGGAGCACCTCTCCTGTGAAGAGAGGCTGGAAGGGATGGGATGTTCCAGCTGTAGAAGAGAAGGCTCAGAAGAGGATCTTATCAATGTATATAAATACCCGAAGGGAGGATACAAAGAGAATGGAGCCAGGCTCTTTACAGTGGTGTCCACTGGCAGGACCAGAGGAAATAGGCACAGACTGAAACACAGGATGTTCTGCATGAACATTAGGAAACACTTCTTTATAGCAAGGTGACCAAACAGTGGAACAGGTTGCCCAGGGAGATTGTGGGGTTTCCGTCTTTGGAGATATTCAAATGCCATCTGGACATGGTCCTGGGCAGCCAGCTCTAGCTGATCCTCATCAGGGTGGGTTGGACGAGATGAACTCCAGAGTTCCCTTCCAACCTCTACCATTATGTGATTCTGTAACATTCACTATCACTGTATCACCTGAGAGCTTTTGCATCTAAAGCATCTTATCCTTGTGCTGGTTTTGGCTGGGATGGAGTTAATTTTCTTCATGGTAGCAAGTATAGGTCTGTGTTTTGGATTTATGCTGAAGAAAGTGTTCGTAACACAGGGACTTTTCATTGCTGAGCAGGACTTACACAGGGTCAAGGTCTTTTCTGCTTCTCACACCACCCCACCAGCGAGGAGGCTGGGGGTGCACAAGGAGCTGGGAGGGGACACAGCCAGGACAGCTGACCCCAACTGACCAAAGGGATATTCCATACCGTATGGCATCATGCTCAGCATATAAAGCAGGGGACCAGAAGGAAGAGGGGGGACATTTGGAGTGATTATGTTGGTCTTCCCAAGTCACTGTTATGTGTGATAGAGCCCTGCTCCCCTGGAGATGGCTGAACACCTGCCTGCCCAGGGGAAGTAGTGAATTAATGCCTTGTTTTGCTTTGCTTGTGCTCAGGGCTTTTGCTTTACCTATTAAACTACGTTTTTCTCAACCCACAAGTTTTCTCACTTTTAACCTTTTGATTCTCTCCCCACCTGACCAGAGGGGAGTGGGGCTTAGCTGCTGGCTGGGGTTAAAGCACAACAATCTTTTCTGCAGTTATCAAACAGTGACTCCACTTGTATAAAAGTTACATGAGTCATTTTTAACTTCAACTTTTAGGCCGTTTCACTTTTTAATTAGCTCTATAGGAAAATGTAGGATTTTCATTTCCAGTGTGTAGTAAATAATTTTATGCAAAATACCTAAAATCTTCTCAGAAGTATAAGGTTTTAGTAACATAAACCCTTATCATCTCTTTGTAGAGCAAGTCCTCTTGATGTTAGCATTTTTGTTAGGATTAAGGTTCAACAACAGTCTTCATCTAATGAAAACACCTGGCATTCTGGCCTGCTACTTGGGCAAAGAACCAGTAACTGGATAGAGGGAAATAATCAACCACTTTGTTCTTTATACCATGTTTCATTTTGGGGATTTGATTATAGGACGGAGAAAAGAAAGAAAATAGTCTTGCTACTTGCTATAAACAAGAAGAAAAATTCATAATACCAGCAGAGCTAGGCTGGAACCAGAGCTTAGCAGGATGGAGGCTGTGCAACTGGTGGTTATCATGCCCAGGCTTCACCAGCCTAACCCACGCAATTGTGGGATTTACTTTGATTTTGTGAGGGAGCATTGGTGCAAGGGACCAGCACTGAGACCTCATGTGCATGACGCTACTTGCTGTGATTTTTCTATACTAGTGTGCCAGTGTGGACATCTGAAAAGCTCTGTGAGTAAGACTGAGAAGAATATGAGAAAGCCATGGGCCTTTGTTGGTGCTCCAGACTATGAGGATGCAATGAGCCTATTGGAAGAAATTAGATCACGTTCTTTCTCAGGATGTGCACACCCTCTTGAATGAAAATCAATTATCTTGGAAAATATTTGGGCAATTCCTTCTTTCATAAGTCATTTCATTTTCCTGATGGAGGGGAACGATGCATTTATTGTGGTAGGACAAGGGGTCGCTGTGAGGAAACACCACTTGGAAGAAGGTGATCAGAGGCTGGAAACTGAGCAGGCTGCTACCTCCCACACTGGCTTGCTTTCATCTTTCAATGTTTATTTCCCAGGCATGCTGCCAGCCTGGGGTGTGTGCTGCCAACAAACAGCTCAGCACTGCTGGGCATGCTGTGCACAGTGCCCTCAGCCTGCAACTCCTGAGGGACACTGCCCACTGTGCTCTCAGCCACAGTGGTTAGTTACTTCACCGGCCTCGAGCTGCCCCATTAACATGTGTTTCCTTAGCCCAGTTCTGCTGAATCGTTGTTTCCCAGTGTGTCCCTGGCTGATCTGCTTCTGTGTTGAAAATTGTCTGACCCTGGCAACTTCTGCTGCTCTGACCCTGAGCACTTTCTCCCATTCCCTTCTCCAGAGTTTATCCTCTCTCCATTTGATGCTGCCTCCTTACTTCCAGGCTTTTTCCCTTCAGAGTGGAACTAGATGACACTCCTCTCTCCTTCAGCCAGGCAGAGAAGAATAATTAGTGATGGAAAATCTAAGATAATAACAAGTTAAGAGAGCTGGAGCAAAACAGTAACCACTTTCATTGTCCTGCTGAGGAAATCTTGATGTGGATAAATCCTGTCAGCAAATGACACCTTGAAGCAAAAGACTGATGAGCACTAGATAAACCACAAAGACTTGGGAACAGGGACTTGCAATAGGGACAGAGACCTCTGCAAAGCAGAAGTGGACAATCCTGGGAAAGGTAGAGCAAATGCAGAGTCTTGTCTGTGTCTAATCTAACAAACATAATCCCAACATGGTACAAATTTAGGATTAGGAACGGAGGAACCCCCATCAGCAGGCCAGCCAGCTCCATGTAGCTGGTTTCACCTACCGAGTACTGCCCTGCTTTGCCTTCGCTGACCTCTAACAGTTTTGCTTGCATGTGAAATGAGCCACAGCACAGTGATCTGGTTGTTCACAAACAGACTCATTGCTAATTTTGCAGGACCAAAAGTTCTATCTTGCCTAAATGAATAGAAGGCAAGTTTGCACTTAAAAAACCCATGAGAACCTCAGATATCAGAAGAGAAATGTACTTTGGAAATGTTGACCTGAACATCCAGCACGCCTGCCCTGTCCAGAGACTGCCCTTCAAAGAAAAGGCAAGGTTGCTAAAATGACTAGACCAAGCTGGAAGACATGGGTGCAAATGATTTTAATCTGGGCTAACTGAACATGACTAGAAGTAGAGGGGCTTGAAATAAGGATATCCTGGTGTAATCACTGTGGTGGAGGAAGAGCTCAGAAAGTTACTTGCTTTCTCATTCAATCCTTTGCTTTCCTCTGCCTGCTTGTCTGCAGCTGAGCTGGGGAAAAGACCTAAAGCCTTCCTGTTTTTTTTCTGAAGCTGAGTCATTTGGGCAGATGAAATAAGAACATCTATGATGCTCCTTTCTCCATCGTTCCATACCTTGAATAAGCATTGACACCAAGGCTGAAACATCACCTTTCTGGTTTGGTTTCAGGTTCCCCACTTTGCACAGATGTTAATAGTGATTTGTCCTGCTGGAAGAAGGACAGCCAGGCTCCAGGACAGCTTCAGGCAGGCAGAATGCATGCAGTGACTTTCAAAAGTACTCTGACATGTCCAAGCACCACCCAAGACTGTAGTATGTGGTCTTGATCTTTCTTTTACTGAGTAATACAAAGCAACTGCTAGAACCGGTCCCTCTTTTGCTTATATGTTAGTTCATTAAGTAGCTTCCAATCATCCCAAGAGTCGAGAAGTCTGTTCTTGCAGGTGCAAGGAAGGTATCATTTAAAAATATTTTCCTTTGAAATGGATTTATTTGTGATCTACTCTGGTGCTCTATTACTAATTTATGAACTGACATACTTTAGTTACCAGTAAACAGTAGCTACCATGATCTTAAAATGAAAGAGTCTGGAGGTTTTAAGAGGAAGGTAGACCCTTTACAGAAAGTCAGTGCTTAGCATTTTCTGAAAACCAGGTCCCTCTTTAAGATATTTCAAACTGAACACATAAAAGCAAAGAAACCCCATATCATTAGTTCCTTTTGAAAATTTTAGCCAGGAAACATTTTTTTTAGTGCTGGTTGTGGAGTCATTAATTATCATTGCACAGAATGTAATAACAAACCAGAGCTTCCCAATGGGCAAAAGCAAACCACTTCTTCTCTAGTTCTTTTTTTTTTTTTACAGCAATAATAAAATATATTATTATGAACTTCCCACCATGAATGTTCTCCAAAGCAACTTGATATTAAACCCCAAATCATCTAAATGGATGACTTTTTACAGATTGTTACAGCAGGGCAAGCCAGGAATGTTATTAGAGTGGCCTGAGGCACAGTACTGTTCCATGGAAAACGAGGAACAGTTAAAAATGTAAAGTGTTCCAAAATTCATTTTCTCAAAAGGGATTTGTGGCACTGCTAACATTAAAGCTGTTCCTATTCAAGCAGCTATATTCCCGATGAGACCTTTGTTTGTGCCTGTTTAGTCTGAAGGATCTGGTTTATTTCACCAGGGCAGAATACTAATGTGAGCTGGTGGTTCTGTTGTCTGGACTTGTTTCATTTTCCTTCCTTCCTTCAGCAGCAATGCATTTGCATAATTTTTTAGGCTCCAGCAAAATTATGAAAAGATTGGGTTGAATGCCACCCAGATGCATTCCAGGTTGGTATTTTTGGTGCTCAGTCCCTGTGGCTGCACACTGTACTGCGGAATTGGCAGACCACACCTTCCGTGATTCCACATGGAAGACTGTTTTTCAGCACCTGTAATAGCACTTTTCATTGGCAGAATTCACTGCTAGTTAGAAAGAGGTGAAGCAAAATGATGTGTAACTCTGACATCTGACACCAGCATCAACAGGGTTGTGTTACGTGGACCAGGATTTTTGAATATAGGTATGAGCAACCTAAAAGTTGCTTTAAAATATCGCTTTGTTCTCCAGATCTTGAGTATAAACTGAAGCAGCTGAACAATCCCCAAGAATATCTGTGCAGGCTGTATTCTTCTGTGGCAGTGCCTCCTAGGAGGTAGTTTGGGAAACATTCTGGTTGGTGGCTTCACTCCACTTGGAGATTTCCACACTTGCAGCAAAGAAGTTTTGAACTTGTTCCGTGTTTTCAAAGTACTGAAGATCCGTGATGTAGGATTTAGGTCTTAGATCTCTTGCTCTCATAAAAATCTGATTTATATTCAGTAATGTTTTGTGTTAGTGGCTACTAATGTGATTTCTGAAGGCTGACAGCCAAACTTAAAGAATGGAAGAAAGTATTGGAAGAATGCATACAATGTCAAAACAAGTGAATTGTTTATCTTAAATGATCTTGTGTCTGAGCATGTGCATGTGTATGCATAAATATAAATATAAATATAGATTATCAATCAGTAGCAAGCTACTAAAAAAAGAGAGAACAGATCTCAGATTTTCTTTACTCTCAGTCAAGAAACAGAAAATACAGTGTGTTTATTTCTTTGGGTTTGGGGTTTTTTGTTGTTGTCGTCAAGGGAAGAATATAAACTGGGAAACACAGCTAAAGCCATAATTGAAGAGAGCTGCACAAATGAAAATTATAAGAAAATGAGAGTGAAAGGGATAGAATAATAATGAACATAATAAATAAAACTCGGTTTATGTTAAAATTAACGCCTATTTCCTGTATCAGAGTTGTCTGGATTTACTACAGATTGGATATTAAAAGATATTGTCCTTAGAGCACAAGCTCAATAAAGACTTGAAGCTTTCTTTTTCTTGCAGCAAAGTCACAGAACAACAAAGTCATGTAATAGTTGAGGTTGGAAGAGACCTCTGGAGGTCATCTTGTCCAAGCCCCTGCTTGAGCAGTGTCAGCTAGTACAGGCTGCTTAGAACTGTGTCCAGTTTAGTTTTGAATATCTCTAAGGATGGAGATGCCACTAGCTCTCTGGCCAACCTGTGCCAGTGTTCAATCAACCTCAGAGGAGAAAAGCATTTTCTTGTGTTCAGGTTGAATTTCATGTGTTTAAATTTCTACCCATTGCCTCTTGTCCTGTCTCTGGGCACTACTGAGAAGGTTGCCTCCTTCTTCTTCTTTCCCTCCCATTAAATATTTGTACACATGGATGAGATCCCCCTTCACCTCCTTTTCTCTGGGCTGAACAGTCCTGCCTCTCCCAGCCTCTCCTCCTACAAAAGATGCTCCAGTCCTGTAATTATCTCTGTGGCCTTGTGCAGGCTGGACTCTCCCCAGTAAGTCCCCATCCCTCTTGTTCTGGGCAGCCCAGAACTGGACACGCTACTCCAGTAGTAGGCCACCGGGGTGTGGCCTCACCAGGGCTACGTAGAGGGAAAGGATCACCTCCCATGGCCAGTGTTCCTCCTAATGGAGCCCAGGATGCTGTGGAGTGCTGTTTTCTGGGCACACACCTGCGCTCCCAGCTACCTGTGGGGCTGAATCTGCCCAATGGCCTGAGCCCAGGATTAGCAGGCTGCAGTGTGCTATGAGGAACAGGTGTCCATACTGAGGCCAGCAGCAATATGGTGATCCCCAGGGAGCTCAGGCTGCCTAAGGAGGAGTGAAATGGGCTAGATAGGAAATGGAGAGGGCCAAAATTCTTGACAATAGACAAATTAAAAAAATTGAGAAGATTTTAGATGTTAATTTTAAACCTAGAAGAGAATTAGATTGTCTTAAACATGCTATATTTTAAAAATATTTCAGTGAGGGAAAATTTTATCACATGTTCAGCTAACCAAATAGTAGTTAATAACCTTCTAAATTAGTTTTCTAAGCCTTATCTCCTAGGTCAGAACAGGGAGAAAAAGGGGAGCAGAGGTGACTAAGTTTAGTCAAGTTACCTGGTAACAGAGCCAGGTAAGACAACTCCTGGATCTCCTGCCTCACACACCCACATACACATACATACACACCGTGGTTTGTTACTGTAATTAGCACTGAACAAAGCACATCTGTCAAGCACATACCTCTTGCCAAGCCCGCACAGTTGGCAGCAATACACCACCACTGTGGCTTTACTTGCTCAAGGTAAGGCAAGGCACCGCCTCCTTTACCCCTGTGTCATCCTGTTCTGTTGGGGTGACAGTGAAAACAGTGAGCTTTGGGGCACTGTCGGTGTTTCCCACAGGCATACCACACTGTTGGGGATCTTTCCCAGTTGCTATTCTGGACTTCAAATGCATTCTTGGGATTGACTTTGGTTAAGTCACCCAGGTTGCAAAATGGGCTCAACAACAAACTGCGTGTCTCATCAGACCTTCATTTCACCAAGTATTTCCGTGAGTGCCATGCTTCATTGCCAGCTACACAGACCACTTTTGCATCTAGGATGGAGTCTGCTTTCGGGAAATGTCCATCAGGATCAACATGGACTCCAGGAATGCAGACATAGACATGTCTGAGAAAGCAAGCAGCAAGTTATGGTTGTTTCCAAGCCTCTTCTGAGGTGAGAGGAGGCCTCAGGGGTACATCTCAAAGTGTAAAGCAGTGACCAGATTAAAGGAGATTTAAAGCACAGATTAAAGGAGCCCTTATTAGAGAACACATTAGAAGAAGTAGGACAACTAGAACATTTTCTCAGGATGTGCTCAGAACCACACAGGAATTGTTTCAAAGAGCAGTGGCTTATGACTAAAAGACAGCTTAAAGTGTTTTTGGACATCATATGTCTCATCTTTACCACAGGTTTAGCCTTGCATGGGCAAACACTCCAATTCCAGCACAAGGGGCATTTCATTTCTTACTAAAGGATGCTATTTAAATGTTGGCAGTTCGAAGCAAGGGTGCAGTGCTAGATTTTTATGCTCTGACTCTTATGACCCCTCTTCTCCACCCTTTTTGCATTGAAAGCCCATTGGGGTTAACCCGCATGTATTGGCTGGGTGGGAGCACAACTTATGGTCAAATACTACTGGTGCCAGTGCTTATTTTCCTAAGCAATCCTCTTGTCTCCAGTCAGGCTATTTCCATTAATAAAGACCATTCTTGTTGTAAAGGAATGTACTAGTAGGTTTTTTTATTTGTAACTGGCAAATACTTGGCCTTTCGGCTGGCAACATCCCTAAAGTGTATGTAGCTGTATGACTAGAATAAGATTTAAAGAAACTCAAACATTCATGCTGATCTTGCCTTAAAACTTAAATATCAGAGTTTCCTATCTTTGAAATATCTAACTCCCACCAATTCCAGTGAAATAGATATTAATTACCCTTGAGAATTTGAACTTGGAGCATAGCAGAAGGCAAAATATAACTCACAGAAGGGCATAATAGAAAAATAATTGTATTATAAAAATAACTTGTAGTGCTATTGCAGTGGATATTCTGCACTTGGATTTCTCCTTTAAAAGGATTTACAAGGTTTATAAATCTGGTTCTAAAATGTTTTAGAACTCAAATCTGACATAGATAATTTTTTTTAAATTGCCACAACCACATGAATGGGTTCAGCTGAAGAGGTTCAACTTACAAGAATGAGTATGATTTTTCTGAGAGGCTCTATTTTCTCCTGTGTGTATTTGATAATATAAGCTACAGAATCACTCACATGTTCCAGTTAAAGACTATACCTCTGCAAAGTTCTAAAAGTAGGCTCTCAAATCAGCCTGTTAGAGACAACAAGCCATATTGATTCTTACTGGGAACAAGATATGTATTAAGCTTTGATGTTAGCTACCACCTGTGGGAAACATTAAAAGAAATTGGCAACAGTCAGAATTTAACTCTGTCTGTCAGGAAATGTAAGCCATTAGGCTAGTCCTAAAATCTAGGTGATTTTGGCCCACTAAGTCAAATTTTTATTTTTAGGCACAAACCACTGTAATTATAACCAGGCAGTTTATACCTGAAGACAGACAATGAACTGTCCAGTTGCCTAGATGACACATAACACTTCTTGTGTGCTTTTGAATGAGATGCTTTTTGATGTACTGAATCTGGATATGCTTATCTAGTGTTCAATAGAACATAACAGGTTTTCGGATGCCTTGTAATCTCACTTTGTGAAATTAAAACATTCAAGTAGCTTTCCACTTTCATCATCTGTATTATATCTCTTATCAACCATCTCAAGGCTCTATATTTTAATCCCTGGAAAGACTGCTACATCTTATGTTCCTCAGAATCTCCCCATGCCACCCAGGTAAAATGTAGATGGTAAATCTGAGCTGCCCATTCAGAGCTGGACCCGGCTCCATCATTCCCTGGATTTGGCCTATGCTTATTGAGTGAAAATTACTGTAGTGCCATCTAGTGCTACTCTGCTGATCCTTGCATTTGCTGTATAGTTTCCAAGGACATTGTTCTGGATTCATTACTTATAGCTCTAAATACTCTGAAATCTTGAAAATGCAATTAACTTCTTTGGCAACATTAGCCATCCCCCATTTTTTTTTCTCAGGCAAGACATGATATATACTATATACATTTCTATAACAGGCTTTCCAGCAATGCATTAAAATTGACTCTGAGTAGTGTGACAGTGTGGAGTGGGGAAAGAATTGGAGATTATCTTGCGAAGACCATGTGTTCCTGTATCTTCCAAATGTGCAACTTTTAAATATAGGAATGCAGAAATTGCTGAGGAAAATATGCCTAGAGAAGGGGAGGAATCCTTGCTTGCAGAGATGATTTTGAAGCATCAAACCCAACCCAGTTGGTGAAGAAACTATTCTTTTCCCTATATATATAGGGTGTTATCTCTGTTGAAAAATCCACAGGGATTACCACACCCTAGGAGATGAAAAAGACTTCCAAGATTTTCTATGCAACTCTGTTAAGTAAAATGTCCCTTGTTCATGTAGCAATTGTCCCTGTTAACTCGAACAGGTCTCTAGACTGGGAGCACTAGAGGATTTTGGTACTGATATGGGACAGCTGCCCTAACAGTAACTGCAGTTGAAAACCAGTTACCCAAAAAGCAGCATCTGGCTGTCTGCAGCCTGAAGTAGTGTGCCTTGAGACACCTAATGCCATATTTTCGAAGTATTTTTAAAGTATTACTACAAAGACAGTCCTAGTGGGAAACCAGTGGGAAATAAGCACTTGGGGGCTTGTGAAGATCCTGCTGGGTTCCTGTCTACATCTGCAGAAGTTTTTAAATCTGACCTCAAGACACCTTGTGGTCAAGTAAATGTGCTTTGCTAAATGTGATGCCGATTTTGTGAGCTGTGGTACAATGTGACCTGTGGCCTGTGTGATTAAAAAAGTAGCTGCTTTTGCCAGATGTTCCACGTGTCTCCCTAGGCCGCTTATTTAGAGTGTTGGCAGCATCTACCCCCAAGCAGTCCAGCACCCCCGGGGCCAAATGGCTATTTCTGTTTTCTTGAAGAGCTATAATGTCAAAACATTTATCTGAAGCAGTTTGAGGCCATGCCCATGATAGCAACTGGGGAATGAATAATTTCAGGTATGTAACAGGTTCCACTTAAACCAGTAAAGCCTATTCTATGACTTCTTTCATCTCACAATCATTATATAGTTCAAGAACTATACTGGGCTTGTTCTTGAAAAGTCCTACCCAACCTTTTCATCACACCTTCAATACAGATCTAAAATTAGACTCTGTTCCTGAAATGAATATATTGCTCTTCAGTACACAAGCTACACATTGAACAATACATTCTTGTCTTAGTGTTGCATTAGCTAAAGGTAAGATGGGAAGTTTTAAGTTTTACCACACCTAAGATAATCAAATAAATAATAGAAATTGTTTTCCAAGTAGTCTGCTTTAAAAAAAGTTATAGCATTTTATTAGCTAACAGAGCAAATTTTGCCTGATAGCAGAACTATAGGTAAGAGAGTAAAATAGGAAAGAGAGGGAATATTATAAAACTCTAAAGAAATATTTATCAAGAATTTAACCCAGCACACAAATCTAGAAGCATTATTGCTATTTTATATAAATGTCTAGACCTTATTTTATTTGAGTGAATTCATGCCTATTTAATAGGCAGGGTGGTGCCAACAATTTTATAGAAAAGCCCCACACGTATTTTTCCTCTGGAATGTCTCCAGGCAAGTCACACTCTTAAAAAACAATTTTTAGCTCTCATTCTGCAAAGGCTTGTGTATGTGTCAAGTTTTACATGTGAGAAGAGCCTTATTGATTTAAATGGAGCTACTCACAAAGTAAAATGTTAAGCCTCTGCACAAATTTCATCAGGTTCAGGATTTCTGTTTGAAATACATTTACATATTCTCAACCTTCCTTTTGAAAGGGCCCCTACTGCCTGTTGTTCAGTTTTTGTGTATCCAACACTCTGTAGCTGTTCTAGTATTACTCCAGCCTGAATTTGCTGGAACATTTCACAGGATCCTGCAAACTGTGCAAGAGGAAACTGCAAGAAGGAAACCTATACAGTCTATACTTTGCTCAGATCAAGACTGCAATACATGATCCTTTGAACAGTATTCATAGATCTCTGTGAGTTAGTGAGAGATGGAATTTGATCCAATAAAAAATGTCTCAAATACACTCAGCAGGAGTAAGGATGCCCCCACTCCGCCCCATGAATGCCAATAACTTTGATTTTTAAAAAAAGTTTCTAGTGCTGTTCCTGAAAAATAGTCAAATGTGATTTGAGAATGACACAGTTTAGTACCATCTTCTGTGGAAGGAGTCCACAGAAGGTAATTTCAGAGTCTCCACTGCTGTCCAACACTTTCTCAAATTGCAAAGGGGTGAAAAAACCTGATGTGAGAAGACACTTTTCAGATTTTGCCATGTAAGTTCTACAGAATGACAGCAAACCTAATATCTTCCTGAAGTCTTTGAGGTGACTGTATAAGCTATTTCAGAGGTGTTCACTGTCTATCTTGGATCATGCTCAAGTTAGAAAACTGAAAGCGGTGATTTATAATTACCGTCTGAGTGGCATCCATTTGGAACATATCACAGGAACTGTGGGAAAGACTGATACGGTTTAATTTAGGAATTTTACTCTCCATTCTGTTAACTCTGATAAGACTTTCAATTTTAAGACTGTGCTAAATATGTCTTAGCAGTAAAATATACCAAATGTGCAAATGAACTATCTAAATTTTACCCTTTTTTAAAGGTTAGGATTACATTTCCATTTTACCTAGAAAGGATTTCACACATTTTGTGAGCACAGCATATTACACAAAATTGAGCTGATTGACAGTGTCACAGCTAAAGACATTACACAACTGTCTCATTCTTTTAAAACGTCAAATAGATATTCTGCTCTGGTATTCTTCAAACTGTGTGAGAGATTTACATATAACAGGTATATTTCACTGTCAAGCAATAAATATATCTTAAGAAACAATATCGAAACAGACAGCTATAAATACAAATATTACCTTCTCCTAGGAGTTGTACAGAGGATACCAACACATGACTTCTGAAGTGACATCTGTCTTCACATTTTTACCACATATGAGGTGGTATTTGGCATATAAAGTTCTCTCTGATACTGTTCTGACTGCTAAACCTTTGACCTGACCTGATTTCTGTCTGAGGCACTTTTTCTTATCTGCTTTCTTTTGCATGTTTTGTTTTGTTGGTTGATTGGTTGTTTTCTTTTTTCCTTGTTTTTTTTTTAATCTCTTTGTGCTGCTTTTACCCTTGGGACAGAACTGGTCTAATTTGTACCTTCATGGATGATCCTGAACGTGGTATCCAGCAACAGAATAGGGAACGCACCACTGCTCCAATACAAGTGCTTTTCAAAGACCAGGTACCTGTGTGAATAAATGACCTTTCTCCACTCAACCTGATGAATGAATGTAACTAAACATTGACTTCTATATTAAGCATGTATTTAACATGTAACAGTCACATAATGGGTGTGTGCATATCTACATGGAGAGGTCAAAACATTCTGTTCTAGGAGATATTGATGTTGGACATTAGACAGTAATGCGGGGAGGCACTGAGGTTTAGGGTAGAGAAAGGAAGGAGCAACTGTGTAGGAAGGAGGCTGGAGAGAGGAGGATGAGAGTGAAAACCAGGATGTGCAAGGAGAGCGAAGGGTGAATGGACTGGAAGAGAAGCAGCAAACAACAGCAATGGGCCAGGCAAATGGAGGCTGGTGCAGAAATAGCAGAGCTCAAAGTTTGGAGTTCAGGACATGGTTGTCTCCAGAAGGACTAGGCCCTTACCAGTTGTTGCTGTGCATCTCTTCAGACAGTGGGAGAAACGAAGGTGTTGGAAGGCTATGGCTGTTACTCCCTGATCTCAGCCTTAAATGAATGCTTTGAGGAAGAGTAAGATTTTAAAATGCTGAGGGAGAGAGAAAGAAACAAGGGAAGGTGAGATCTGAGTCGAGCCTCAATGTGACTTGTGATTTTATTTCAGGCTGCTTGCCAACACATATTTTACTTATTTTTCTGGTTGCTATTGGACAATATTAAAATGTGTGTCAAGTTGTGACCTGTCAAAGGTGTTCAGAAGGTGTTTCAGTCCATAGCAGGGAAAAGATTTTGTCACTCCCCACTTAACACTCCCCAGGTTAAATATTTAATGTGGCCAAGGGCTGTCTGTGAGTGCAGTGGAGAATCCAGCTGGAGCAGAGAGGCGTGGAGGTGGTCTTTGATAAAGAGACCAGATAAAGTGAGAGCAAACTGGAAACTGAGCTGTGCAGAAGTGTGTAAGTGTAAATGCCATCTGTAGCCTAACATCACACTGAAATCAAATACATTTCTAATGAACTCTTCCAGCCTTCAGAAAGATTCATATACCATGATGCCCTTCAATATGGCAGATCAGTGCCTGGGATCCTTTTCTCAGCTGCTGCTGCTGCTGCTCCTCCAGTGGGATGGCAGGCTGTCTGATTTGCACTGACTGAATAGTTGAGGCACAGAAGTTTGGAAACCCTACTAAGCCCCTGAGACCTTGACTACGGCTGTGATGGCAGCAGGAAGCCCCTTTCAAACTCTATCACCCTGCATATCTTCTTTGTCCCTTAATCCAGGACCTTTAAGAGAAGAGAAAATTGGTGAATGCTCACTAGATCCTGTCACTAAGCTTCAGGACTTAAGGCTCAGGTGCAAAGGTGCTGCAGCACCCATCTCCTCAAGGCGTGGGGTCCTCTATCAGCCTCCACTGCTAAAGCAGGAGACTCTCAGGGTCAGTACTGCAAAGGAGCTCTGCTGCAGGGCTACGGAGCAAGGGAAGGATGGAGGGAGCCATTTTACCCCTTCTCTGTTCCTTGTTGTCAAGTAATAGTGCATAGGCAAGTCAGTTTTCATAACTCGCTATGGGTTATCTGATATTTAGTAAGAGTTGCAGGGTTTACTTTGAAAAGAATTGACATATTGCAGGATTGCTCTGGAGCCAATCACTTGCAAAGAGTATCGCATTTCACATTGCTGACTAACACACCCATCTCTCAGTGGCACTGTTTCCTATCCCCTCTGTTTAACAGCCAGATTCATTTTCATCCTTTATTACCATTTCTTTAGTTTTACACAGTTCACTGCTGTAACTCCAAATAATCTCCATCTGGAATATAACTTTGGCTCTCTTTTTTCATATTACTAATTTAGTTTTGTCGATGTTTCAGTTTAACTCTGCCTTTTTTGGGGGATTTTTTTCAGTTTTAGTAGTGAGTTGCTGGAAGGTTGTTAACCAAGTTTCTGGGTGGATTGCATTAGCTTCTCATTCTTATTTAAAGGTACCAAATGCTAAAAGTTAACAGATTGTGTCACAGCAGAGATTTCATAATTTTTTTTGAAAAGCCAGGAATAATGCCTGTAATGGATTCCTTTTTTGTCCTCCTAATGCTTGCTGTATACTTATGATGAACTCTATCAAGATAGCAAGTTCAGTTGTGTTCCCAAGTCTCTATAACTACCTCTTGGTAGTGGAATGCCTTTCCCCCCCTTTCAATATTTATGTAGTTTCATGTCTCAATAAGTCTAAATATATTTCTGTTTAATAGTAATAGTGTGTACTTTATATAATGTTACTTGTCTTTCTGGTAGATTGGTTTCTTTCTATTATCCTTTTCTCTTTTATCCCTACAAATGTAAGAGGTGTGTTAGAACAGACTTGCCTCTTTACCAAGTGCTTGATTAAAATCAGTTAAAGGCTCCTCTTTATGATTTCTGCACATGCAGAGCAGAAATCAATGAACTCATTCAGGACCAGGCTCTGTCCTCTTTTTCACAGGAGTAGATCCAGAGATCTCTGCTGACTGCTCTGGAGTTATAGTGCCTCAGTTTATGCGACCAACATTTCTGCTTTAATGTGTAGCCAGCAGCATAGTTCTCTCATTGTCAGGAAGATGCTAATTCCTATGAGTGTTTAAACTTTGTTTTCAGAATGGTTAGAAAGTGGGCATATCTTTTTTCAGCATTCTCTGAACTTCCATTGATAATAAGGTGTTTTACAAAGTACTGCAGAAATTCATTACACCATGAATAAAGACAAGTGGTTTTTTTCATTTTCCCTTCAAATTTGAATGCATTTGAAATCTCTGACTTTCTTGGTCTTCCTTTCCCACTGTGTAGAATTATGGTGCTATTGCAGCAAGTTGATGCCTATTGGTGCAGCAATTGAGCTCTCTCTGATCTGAGGGATTATCTGTAGATCTCTCTTAACATTTTTCCCCTTGCTTGGACCTAAAATTTGGCAGATTCCTACTCTGCTCAGGGGCTTTCTGTAATATGAGTGAAATGCATTTTATGATGAAGTGAGCTAAGAAAAGGACACAGAAATTATTCTTTTTCTTTTCTACTCATTTAGCTCTGCTGTGCAATTTGATATTCTCTGGCAGAAAAGAAAAAAATCCTCAGTTTGCTGATGTGACTTCTATGATCTGCAGTAAATATTGTCAAAACTGAAAAGTTTGGAAAGGAGTTTTCACTCTCCTTGAATATTCAATAGATTACCCTTATCCAATACTGTAGGTTTCATTCTAGGCTTCTGCATGTAAGTTAAAGAAATTCTGTCCCAATAAATGGAGCTTCCCTTCAGCAGGAGATGCACACAGAGAATCCTTCCCACTCACTCCACACAGGTAAGCTCCCCTTCTTTTGTGGGGCCAGAGCTCTTGGGCTTACCCTGAGGGTTTTGGAGAAACTGGAGTAGGCTGCCTTGTGGACCTCTTTGCATTTGCCATTTCAAAAGCCAGGCTGGGTATCTTTCTACCAGAAGTGGTGGGCTTGATTTGTGAATTCCAGCTGCCTCTATTATGTCAGAATAAGACAAGATGATCTGCAATGACTCTTTCTGGCTGCAGGGCTTATGAATAAATGAAGTGTTCTTGGGGAGACCTCTCCATCATGAGGAATGGTAAATATGTTCATGTGCACAAAAATCAGACTTAGAGAGGCTTATATGGCCATCAAATTATAATTTCCGAAGATCGGCAAACTTTGCTTTCTAGTTTTTTTAAGGTAAAGGTTTTCCATAAAATTCCTTTGTAATTTGAACACATCTGATACCTCTTGCTACATTTAGGAAATCTGAAAATATTTATAACTTTTGTGTAGTAATTGCCTTCTGCTCCTTTCAGAGCAGTACTGACAGCACTGTAACAGCACTGACCCTGTGGCTGCAGGATTCCCATGTGTCATTCTTTCTGTCACAACAGTTTTTTCTACCTCTGAAATTTTCTTCAACTCTTCTTGACCGATCTCATCTACAATAGAGAGACACTGAAAAACAGTTGCAGATTCTGGTATGATATGTTGGCTTGCTAGAAAGATTTTCTCTTTTTGTTGAGATATTTACTAAAACTAATTAGGTTTTAGAAAACATATGAGTTGCATTACTTTTTTTTAAAATTGCAATGATTTCAAGAAAGTATCTTTTTATAGCTTCTAGGCTCTTAAGGAGCATAAGTTTTCCATAAAATAATGTTTTATTTTTCAAAAAGAGTTGGTTTTACTCCAAATGCCAAAAGCTAAGACATTTGAGAATGTGAAAATTCTTTTCTATTTTCATTGGCAAAAAGTTTCCATTTCTGATGATATATGATCTTACAGCTTTGTAAGGTGATATGAGCCTCTATTATTGCTAACATTTATTTTGTTTTAGAGGGAAAGCCAGCAGGGAAGACTATGGGGCTTTGCAAGAGAGTAGAGAGCATTATAACTACATTAATTATACTGGCACCTCTAATACTTCTTCAAATAAATTTGTCTTAGTGTTACAGCTCCATTACAGTTAAATGCCAGTCAGCTTTTCAGTGTTCTAACATGGGTTTTAGGATTTAGAATGGCGTCATATGAAATTGTTTCTAAGCCCACTGTGTTTTTCTTCAGTGAAGCTCATTGTTTAGATAATTGTTTACTTGTCTACTTGTCTGTTCTTAATCATTTGCCCTCAATTTAAAAAAACATCCAGCCCATTAATTGAACTAACGATGTTTGCTCAACTGACATAGAACTTCAATAGTTCTTTTTAAATGTACAGATCCTTGAGAGTGACATAGTGGCAACATTTAGGTGCACTGTTGTTTCACACGCCCGAAGAAGCTCACCCACGTGTAGTTCAATCCATTTGTGCAACATGTTGTTTCAGTGTGTGCTTCCTCCCTCCTCCCCTTGCCTATCCACACAGTAAATGGAGGGCTCTTGGTCATGCACTAACAGTGACTATGGAGGAGTTTTTTGCAGGTGCATTTGCCCTCTTTGACCACCTGACCTTTACGGTCATAGAGAGCAAATTCCACCTTGGAAAGCTAAGGATCTAGAAGAGCAAAGCTATGAATAAATTAGCAAGGCCACACAAAAAAAAAAGGAGATGAGTCCTAGAGCTCACCTCTTTGAAATTTATTCCATAGATTCCCAAAATCAGTCTTTCATACTGATTCAAAAGGGACCAAAACAAAGCTCTGAGTTTGCAGAAGTCTTGCATCCTTCTGAAGTAAACAATTCTACCTGTCTCCAAATCTCTTTCCTATGGTCCTGCCCTATGTCCCCTCGCTCCTCCTGCTCCACCTCTATTCCTTCAGTAAGTCCTGTGATTTTGCACAGGTCCTTGTGTCTCTAGGCCTGTTCATGCCCTTCCCTGCAGGAGGGAAAGAGCTTTTTGAGAGAGAAAAAAATGTGTATGTGTGCTATAAAAGGCAAGCCTGGTCATAAGGAAGCCATTCCATAACTTGTTATGTACAGAATTTAATTGCAGATTCAAACCCTAGGTTAGAGGAGAACCCCAGTAGTTTGACAAAGCATGCATGACTTGAGGCACAAGTAAACAAATCCCACACTTGCTAGTTTTATTATCCTTCCTCTGTACACTGCTCTGTGAAACAGTGAATAAAGATGTGAAAGTCAGCTAAGTGACTCAGAAAATAAGCTTCCAGAGATATGAAGGCTGCAGAATTAGCCTGGATATATCCATGACTTCAAAGAGTGCCCTCAAATTCACTTTTCACAGTTTGTCCACAAGCAGTCCAGAAGCCACTATGCAGTCAGACTGGGGTCTGGCACAGCCCAACTGACTCGCTTTGCACTGAGAAGTGAGATTTTATCCAGAACTCATGAAACTCCAGAAGTGTGCATGCCACATACACCAATCTAGCTACACTCTCAGCCTTCCCTGATACTTCTGTTTCAGGTATGTCCACCCAGTGTGACTAGACTTAGATGATAATATATCTGGGCAAGCTCAGTGCCTCTTCTGGAAGGCAGTAAGTGAGAAATAGCCTGGTTCTTCTCTCTTTTCTTCTGGGAGTCCACAGCCCATCACAATGCCCATCAGAGTGTTTCTAAATACTGCATAGTAGCATATCTGTTCCAAGGCTCAGTTCTGGGTAATAATTTTCAGCTTTTATATGTAATAAGCCAGGTTTTTTTCTTTTTTCTCAAGAGTTACATATTCTTCTAGGCTTGTCATAGTGTGTACCACAGTTTAAAGAATGCTTGGTTACCTTATAGGCATGCTGTCTTGCCTAATCCTTTGTGTTGTGTCTTCCACCAAGACCAGCTGAGGTGGAAGGTTCTCAGTCCACCCAGGCTGGAGGAAGGAAACCAGAACATATTGGGATCCCAGTGGGAAGGTGCTACAACAAGTACAAGAGGTTATCAAATTTAGGAGTGCCCAAGACAGGATTTGTCATGAATGATGAAACCCACCAAGCACAGCAGATGTAACACAGGACACATAAGCCTTGATGGAAAGCAGAGAAGAGGCTGCAAAAGAACTGAAAAGGCCTTTGACTAATTGGAGCCTCCCTGTGTCCATTCTTTGTAGTCCAAGAGACGGTAGAGAATCAATATAGGCTTGCTAGCTGGCCAGTTAAAAAAAACCCCAAAACAACAAAACCACAACACAAAACAAACAAACAACAACCCCCCCAAAACACCAACAACACAAAAAGATGTAAATCCCAGACACCCGTGCAGTTGACTGCTGCTACATGTGTGATAGCTTTGGCTACAATTGTAAAATATGGAATAAAATTATGTGCTTATAGAGCAACGATTAAGATTTCAGGTTATTTTAATTTTATTTCATTTCACTTCTTTTATGAAATTGTTTGAGTCACATGGCATGAAGTATATTTAAATAATTTCTGGAAAGAAACCCATAAATACAGAAAACTGCAATGAAGCACTACATACTTCTTATCACACAATAAACTTGAGTTCTCACAAGAGTCTACTCATGCTTAAATAGTTACAGTCTTTAGTGCCACTGAAATCTCATAAATTTTAATCAAACCATCCCAAAGCCTTTGATTGCATGAAAACAGTCAGGTGATATCAAAACCAGCACTTTCACTGTAGTTTACATACAGATTAAAGACAAACTTACAGTTCTTCATTGCATGTGACAGCTCACGACCTTCTGGGTTTCCTTTCATGCACAGAAACATGGACAGCTTATAGTCCTCCTAAAAATCCATTTAATTTAGGCCAAGGAAATCTTTTTATTCTGTGCAGAAAATACAAGCTTCAAACTTCAAATGTGTCCCATTTTCCCAGCTATACAGACATCTTGGGAGTGATCAGGATAGATCTGAGCTAGGCTTCTATGCCATTTTAGATGACCTAGGTTGTCCAAGATACCTGCACTGGTCTGGCAGGTGTGATAAGGACTTACAGGAGATCTAAGCCCTTTTGCAGTAGCAGCCAGAGACTACTCAGGATCAAAGAAGACACTAGATGCTCCTAATTAGGCAACTGAACCTCAGTGGTTCAGCAGCGGATGCTCAGGAAGGAGTCTTTCTTTCCTTGAATTGGCCAGAATCTGAACTAATAAATCTGGAAAGTTACTCCTGAACTTTGAATACATCCTTATCAATTCTAACTAATTTTTTGCCAGCTACAATCTTGTTGGGTGAACAACTTGAAATAGAGGGCACAGAAGGTAAGATGCAGCCACAGTCAACCCTTTGTTATACTTCTATTTTTTTTTTTTCACTCATGAACATTCATGTTGCCTGTACAGTCTAAAGTGCTGAATTCCCTGAGTGCACTTACCAAACAGTCTGGGTGTATGAGGGGTGGGGGGAATGCTACAGACATCTGTTGTTGTGATGGAAGGATTTAAGTACTTTGCTCTGACTTCAGTTTCCTGATGACAGGAGTGGAAAACAATTACCATTTTTCCAACTGAATTCTAAGTTTATTGTCTTGGGAACATTCCTCACAGATGACAGAAAGAGAAGAAATTATCCTACCAGATGTACTTCTAGCTATTCCACTACTTATCTCTCCTGCCACTTGGAAGTCTGTTTATTTGGTTTATTTAATATTACAGCTTACTGTTTAAAATACCATACAGCAGGACTGGAAGGACTACTATGTTATCCTCTTTTGTTCAGCTCTTATCTAACAAGGTCATTATTTAATGACCGTAGGCACATATAACCTTCAAGACACAATATGGCAATAAACTGTCCTCTTTTTACTATGAGCTTTAAAATCTGCAGGATGACTGACAATTATGAACATCTTAGGAAGTGGTGTATGAGATCCTTTTTAACACTGAATTCTGCTATCTATGTTCTGTGTTGGAAGCATGGTCTCTCTGCCAGGAGATTAGTTAAGCAAATAAACAGGAACATATGAAATATTTCAATCTTAAGGCTCAGTTGCATCTTCTTCTTGCTAAAGGATACTCACCATTAATAACCTCTCCCCTCCCCTTCTGTTTCTGCATTGGATAGAAGAAACTAATTATTGTCTTTGAGATATCTGGGCAGCTAGAGGACTTCTTAAGCACTTTACAATAAAGTACAAACTCTCACCCCTGTGATTCCTAGATGGCACACACAATTGAGTGAGGAATGTATCTTTCACAGGACCTTACATTCTGTATTGGTCTGTACTTTAATAATATATGTGATAAAAATATTTAAATAGGTTCACTGCATTTAGTTTTTACTGTCCCTTTAATGAGACAAAACATTACATTGATTAAACCCCTTGCCATGATCTGTGTATGACACAATTCAGAATACAAGTGCACACTTCTGAATTAGCTCAGATTACCTTTGTCCTGATGAGAATGAGTGCAGTGGTCCAGGATAGAAGTGAGAAATGCGTGGAAGGAGGCATCACAGTCATTGTCCAGGATAGGTACTCACAGGTTGGTAGTCAGGCACAAGGAAGTTCCTGCCTCCGCTGCAATTTGCACATCCAGAGGCAGCCAAGGAATGCAAGCTCTAGGGTGGAAGGTGGGGGGGGGGGGGGGGGGGGGGGGTGGAGAGGAAGGTAGGCACATCATTAAGTTGATAGGAAAGGTCATGCATATCAGTCACTCCATCTAAGCAAAGTAAATACAGGTTTTCCTGAATTTTGACATCATTAACAAGACTAGAAATATATAGCTGGAAGGGATTTCCTGGTATCATTCACTCCATTCCCCAGCAACAGCACAGAGTGACACCTGTCATGCTATTCCTGACAGATGCTTATTTTTTGACAGCTTCCAATTAAAGTGATTCCACAATGACCACAAGCAGCATCCTCTCATGCTACTTCGTTGCCCTTTTAATTAGTTTTTTTTTCTAATTGCTAATCCAAATTACTCTTGTTACAAACTAAGGTAATTATTTCTCAACCTTGTAGCTGCACTGGCCATAGCCAACTGTTGAATCAGCTTCACAACAACTGAAAACATACTCAGCAGACTGCTATATTTCCTCTTCCCTCAGTTTCCTTTTTTTTCCCAGCCTAAATTCCTTCTATCCTTTCTCAGAGCTCAGGATTTCTGAAATGCCTGTCAACTTTTCTCTCAGTTGTCTCTAGTTTTTCATTCTTTTAAAAACACAGTCCCCAAAATGGGACTCTCTATTCCAGCTGTGGAAGAAAAATAGGGTACCAAACAAACCCCCAAAAATATCTTCTTTGGCTTATGTGTGGTCCTATTATTGAAACTTCCCAGAACATCGTTTGTCTGTTTTGCAATCCAATGTGACTCATGCTCAGCTTGTGACCTGTGTAACCCAGAGTGCTTCACTGCAGAGAGGACTGTGGCAAGCCCAGCTAAAGGGTCTTGAGCTGACTGTGGGGGACAGATGGGGGTTGATCACAGGGTAGATCATGTCATGTTGTGACAGCTGTGAGGAAAGAGGGCCTCAGGGCCTGTATCCACAACCAGACTAGGCACAGCTCAAGTATAATGATGTCAAATAGTTTGTACAGGGACCTGGGTGCAATCAGCCCCAGAGGAACACTTGTTTCTGCCGCTGGTTTTCTGAGTAGATCCTTGCATTGCACTGCATTTGTCAGATCATTTAGTACGATAAAAATGTACTGAAATAAATGTAAATGGAGTCCACAGGCAGAGGGCAGTGGGGAACAGAGATGTCAAGCACATGCAGGTCAGTTTATATAATTACTGGCTGTGGGTTTCGAGACTGTCGGGCCTATTACTTTTGCCCTCAGTGTGCTGAAAGAAGACCAGAGAAGGGAGTTCACTTCACTAATGGTGTGCTTTTCTTCAGGTGTCTTCTTCTCACTTTGCTTCTACCTCCAACTTAGTGGAGGATTTGTCCCACCTAACTGATCTAAAACTGGTGTCATGTCTAAGCCCCTTTCAGTCTCCTCTGGAGTCTAGGAAAAGAAACCTACCTTCTGAGCCCTGGATTCACCCCATTCCAAAACAAATGTTTTAGAGACAAAGTATGAATCGTCTTCTGAATGTGTTGCCTCTCTCCATTGACCAACAAGGGAGTAACTAGGTCAGCCTTAGGCCAGGTGTCAAATTATTTGACAGCCACAATTATTTCCTTAATGGTGGGCCAGACTCTCTAGTCCAGCTGATTACTTTTCCAGAAAAGCCCTCATGATCTATTCCATGCATAATAAATTCACTGTATGTATGAGAATCCATAAAGTTTAGTTTAAATGCTGAATATCCTCTCTGTTCTCTGTCTTAGACACATCCTCTCCCTCTAGTTCTGGTTATCTATAGCAGATTGTCTTTTCCCAGCCGTTCCTGGCAATACCTCAATAACCAGCAGCTGGGTCACATTCATGGAGTCACAGAAACAGGACAAAGCTATCAGTTAAAAATTGTATCTCCTCTCCCTGGCTTTCATTTGACTTGGCGTAAACTGACAAAGGGATGTCATTTTTTTTTGCCTGCTCACATTTCTCATAGCACGTAGAAGGAAGTGTATTTTGCTATCACAGCATTTTTTCCCTTTCATACTTGGCTAGCCACACTGTGCATTTCACACAGATCTTTTCACTCTGCTGCTGCAAGTAATGGTCCCGAGGCACCAGAAATCAGAGACTATGCTGTCTCAGCTTTGTTAGAAGCCTTAGAATTATATGCCAGAACAATACACACCTTACTGACCTTATTAAAACAAATATATTGGTAGCAAACTCGTGAAATGCAAACTGTTGACAGAAAGGTTTTGCCGGTAGATTTTTGGAGAGTAGAACATGTAATAATAGATACATATAAAAGTGGTTTTGGTTCTGTTTCTGCCAAACTTCATGCAGTAACTGGAAGAGCAACATAAATCCATAGAAAGAGGGATAATCAGCAGCTAAATGTGGAATGCAAAGGGCTGCTTTTATGGCTCTGTCAGAAGCTGCCACTAATCTAGAACAGGAGCAGAAAATAATTTTCTCCATCCAGACTATGCTTGAAGATTTATCTAATATCATACTTATTTCCATGAAAAGTACGGTGCATTTGCCACTAATGGACACAGAGATGTCCATTTCTAACACTGAACTGATCTACTAGTTCCAGTGTAACATCATGGGAGAGACAAGGGACTGGAAATCACGAGCACAGAAAGTCTTTTCTATATCCTGGTCTGCTATATTTGTATTTTGTAACTGGAAAAACATAATTGTGTGAAATTAATAAGGTGGTGCTTCAGAGCACCATTTGTTTATATTATGGCTGAAACATATTTGTAGTAATGTTCTGTACCCAGTGGTGTAGAGTTGGTCTATATTTTCAAACACTAGATGGTGCCAAGGGTCCACACATAGAGAAAAGCTGACAAAAAATATTCCATTTACTGGCAATACTGGCATAGTTTGGTCTCTCTGTAGTTATGTGAATTAGTTCAAAATCTATTGTTAAAATGTCTCATTACCTAGGAAGTGACAGGAAAAAAAATTTGTACAAGATGATACCAACCCAAGTAACCCAAGTCACACATAAATTAGTGTTGGAGTCCCCAGAGAGGACAGCAAGTCAGAAATGAAATTTCAATACAGGAATGTTATCAGCATGGTCAGGTCCAGATTCAAATAGTTCAAAATCTTTTCTCTTACAGTGACTGGTACAAAGTGCTTCAAAGAAACTTGGCTGTGATGCCTACACAGTGCTGTCTCTGTTTCTTTTGTGTCAGCATCATGTATATAAACTAATTAAGTTATTTCTGGATGACTGGCCTGCAAGACTACAGGTGCCTCATCCCAATAGGCTTACACATTCACAGAGTGAGGCCCAGTCAACAGGACTTAAAAACTAAGTGCTGTAGCACACCGCAAAGCTGACTGAGCAAACAGAAGGCACCGTGTCTCTGTTATTTGTACATCTTGCGTTTACCAGAACTATGCTGCCTCAACAAACTTGACAGACAAACATACCCACCATAAACAACAGCATATCTATGCCCAACATATGACGATGCTTACAGATACAACAAAGCTTAAGGAATTGTGAAGAGTGAAGACGGATCAATAATACAGAATAATCTGGGTGGCATGGTCAACTAGACACAAACAGAAAATGTAATCAAATATAAGGTCATAAATCTAGGATGAAAGCATACCCCTCATATTTAAGACAACGGGTGAAAGCTGAGCAATCTGTCCTGTGAAGATGTGACATTGGAAAGGATTTGACAATGAGTAATGTGGATTGTCTACTGAGCATTCAGCTTCTGCTCTGATTCTGTAGCCAACAGTGCTAATGCAATCCATAAATGTACTTATAAATCAAAAGTGAAGGGGCCTATTTGACATTAGTATGATTCATCTCCACTAATTTCAGTGTGGACACTGAGAAGTTTTAGAGAAGACTCACAATTGCCATTAAAAATTGGAAAGAAGCTTGTAGTGAAATATTTCGGGAATTTGCTTTGCTTTGCTTATGAAACAAACATAAGTTTATAACTTCTTGTACAGTTACTCAGAGAAGCCCTGAGTACACAGGCGAGTCCTACTGACACATGACTACAATTCATGTGATCTGGGAATGAGCACAAGCTGGAGAGCACTACTGCATTTGTGGGCCAAATGCAGCCTTGTTGCCCAGATGCTGAGCAGTTCTGCCCTTAAGCACTTCTTCACAGCCAGAGTCTTGTTTCCTAACATTGTCATAGTAGATCATCTGCCACAGACTGAAAAGCTTTAAAAGGCTAACTTCAATTTCTAAGTGTCCTTGCAAAACCACCTACACAGCATTAAACTCAAATCCAAAGCAAGAAGTCTTTAAACTAAATGATCCTTCTGCAATGCTCAATAAGCAAAACTTTCCCACTAGCAAGCAAAACATCAAATAAGTGGTTTTAATTTAGCCCTTTTTTATAGGAGGCAAGAAAAAAAGGAAAAATAAAACCAGATCCACTATATGGATATGCCTGAATAGTACCTAATGCTAGGTCAATCCCATCACTCCCAGTATGAGGTTAGAAATAGATCCACCATACTTCTTCTCCAAAAGCGATCAGGAATGGATGAGTGTGCTGGTTTAAAAGTTAACCAGCAAGGCAAAATGAACTCAATTCAAAAGAGAGATTTATAAGTCAGAATAACAATTTATTAAAATAATGCAATAAGTACAATTATACAGACAGACAATTGGTTTTAACCCACAAAACCCAAATGTACAAACCCAGGACCCTGGGGTATGAACAAAAGTGGTGTACCTTGGCCCACCCCCCCGAGTCCAAAGCAAAGGGAGACGGGATAAACCTGCTGGTGGGAGAGCTGCTGCAGTCTGGTCAGAAGTGGTGATTGCAGTCCAGTTGAGGGTGGTGGTCTCAGCCTGGTTGGGAGCAGCGGTGGTCTGCTGTCTTCCTCTGGGTCCCACGAGAGAGAGAGCCCCAAGGCTCTGAAACTCCCAGTTATATACTCTCCAGTTCAGGCGGGAGTGCTCAGTCCCTCCCTCAGAGCAGGGAATTCCATAAAAGGGCATGCGGATGCTCAGTCCCTCTTATCAGAGCGGGGAATTCCATATAAGGATATCAGAGCGGGGAATTCCATAAAAGGGTACAGGAACATCTTCCCACCTTGCAGGCCTCTACTGACAGCAGTTTTTGGGAAATGGCATGGAGGCCACAGAATACACAGCCCTGGGTCACACCCATCCAGGGATGAACTGGTCCCAGCCGTTCTAACCAGGACAATGAGATAAACAGCTACTGCTCACAGATTGATGTTCAGGGTCAAAAGAATGTTCATTCTCTAGACTTGGCAAGATGCTGACAGAAATAAAGACATTTTATGATACAGACATTGGTATTTTCGACGTACAATACAGTATTATTATAGATCCATAAAATGACCATGGGTGTCAGAACTGTGTTTCCTAACTCTCTAACTTAAATTTAAACTGGTTATGTGATACAGACCATGTCACAATTTTCACCTCTGGAAGTGTGTTTTACATACATATTCACCCAAGAAACTCTGTTTATGTACCGAGTAATTAGGAGTCAAGCTCAGGCTAAGGAATAAAGAGATATTTAACCAGATCACAGCTCATCTACCAGTTTATAACCATTAACAAATTTTATAAGGTATCCATATCTGAATTTTCCATTTGAAAAGAAGTCTTAGTATTTACATGCTTCATAGTGAATTTACAGGGTCTGATCTATTGAAACTGTAAAGTATAATGAGGTCCTCAGCTAGAAGATGTTAGGAAAAATAAGATTTATTTGAAAGTACAGAAAGTGGTCTGAACAATTAATAGGAGGCAAATACACTCCGTTTCACTCTATTAGGATGAATGGCATTTTGCCTGGAATATGAGTCATGGAGAACATTATATTCTGAGTGTAAGACATGGCTAGGCCAGAAGGAAAATGGAATAGTAATCTGGAGGATAAATTTCAGGAAGAAATAACTAGGAATACACTGAGGTGATAATATTACTGCATTAATAACTACTTTAAAAGCTAAATTTTATCTTATCACTTTGACAGCCATTCAAGTTAAAAGGCCCAAGGATTCTGCTGAGAGAATGAATCAGATCTTAAAGCCTGGCAATACAGTGAGTGAGAGCTCAGGACAAAACATTCTCAGCCTGGGAGACCTCGCTCTGAAAGAATTTTCTGCAGAGGTTAGATGAATCACGTTCTGAGCTTTCATGAGTCATTGCAAAATCTTCATTAACACTTGCAGACCTGAATAAACATTTGCAATAGTAACTGAAACTCCCAGCTTTCCCACAGAACAATGAAGGATTAGCAGAAACAGCCTGGTCCAAAACAAAGCTTTGAAGAAAGTGAAATGTGAGGAAAGCCAGACACTCAAATTTGAAACATTATTCATTGCTTCTATAAAGAATCCCCAGAATTATTGGTGGCATACTCATCTTCTCTGGTCACACGTAGACATTTTATTGGTACTTAGACATTTTGGCAAATGACAGTAGCAATGCTGGCACCTATCACCACGCACAGTAGTATCTTAGTTTGTGGTGGCAGCAGTTTCCATTTGCCCTTTTTTTTGTGGACTAGGGTCACTCAGACCACATCTACACTGGAACCATATGGTACTGTTGTTATCATCACCATTAGCTCTGTTTAAAAGGAAGGACACCAGAAACAAAAGGCATGTCAGGACTGAGATGAGGAAAGCTGTGGGCATATCTGAGTGACAGCAGGACAAAGCAGACAAACTGCCAGTGCACAATCCCTACATTTTATCTGTACTGCTTGCCAAATGCAGCCCTATGCAGTGTCATTAACAGAATCCAGTCTTAATAAATGTAATTTCTGTAGAGTTTTTGCAAGCCCTGATTTGACACATCTATTACTGACATTACACAAGTCCTGCTTTGAGTCATTTTTGGTTGACTGTGGTGATAGAGCCTGCATCCAGAGCTGCTGATATAATTTCCATAGAACTTTCAGAAAAATATTTCTTGCAGCAACAACCTGGACAAAAAGATGCATCTAGTATTTATTACACATTATATAGCTTAAAGATACATTTGATAATTTAAGTTTGATTTACTGCTGTATTCAAATCTACTCATTTAAGTTTTCAGCATCAAAGTAACTGTCCCAGGCACTTAGATGCACTCTGACTAGATTTTTTTGTATTGCTGTGCACATGCCCTTTGAATTTTGTCTTGGCAATGTATGAAGCTTATTACCTATGACCTCTTTCCAAGGCTATCAGTTTTATTTAGATTACATTCAGATTTTAAATTTATGGCTTTGATTTATCTGGCTTGATTCAGTGCCCAGTAAAGTGACTGGAAAGTTCCTATTGACCTAAAAAAAAAAGTTGATTGAGGCACTTTTGTGTGCCTGGTTTGATTTGACATTAAAGTTCTTTTCTTCCACTAGGTTGCCCATATTTAAAATGCATTAGGAATTGACACAAAGTACTGAACCTTTTCTGAATACAGAGATGTGACTAAAGAACATTACTATAAGGGTCTGCCCTAGGTCTTATTGAAATCAGCAGAAGCTGTTTCATTTGCTGCAGTGGAAGCTGAGCTAGAGCTGAACATCAGAACTAGATTTATTCCAGGATTTATTCCAGAAAGTGAAAACCTAATGCAAAAACCAGATGGTTTTGCCCTTTCTGGGTCTTTATTGAGTTGGAGAGAAGGTAGGATCCTGATGCTGGTCCCAATTGCATGAATTTCATTAAATGAAATCTCTTGATTTAAATTTCCAGAGTTCTCTGAAACAGTCCACTTCCATCTTAAATTTAAAAAAAAAGTAAGCTAACTGCTTTTCAAACTACAGAAAAAGGTAGAAAACCATAAACCTAAGAGCTCAAAAATAAGAAGGCCAAGTCCCCCCTCCCAGAATGATGGTAAAATGTGGTAAAATGCTATGACTTTTAAATCAGCTTCATAGTTTGGAGGTCTGATTCACTTTAAAATGCTGAGTATTGTTAATGCCTCTGTTCCACTATGCTGGATAATTATTCTCTGCACCATGACATTTCTCTCAACAGAGTCAGCATTCCCATCAGATCAGAGGGTGTCCAAGAAGTCGAAATTTAAAATGGGGAAAAGTCATGTAAGAATGTCAACAAAATTAATTTTACCATGAACTGATATGCAAATGGATTAAATATGCTGTTTAAACTACAACATTATAGTCTGCCTTGTTCCTTGTATAAAACCAAAGTGGAAGAGCTTTTAGAAGACCTTCTGCAAAAATATCTAAGAATGCACCAACTAATGTTTTTTCTAGAGGGAAACCCATGTCATATACAGAATGTAATATATCTCTGGCAAACATTTATATATGCAAATACATATGCATACATGGATAGCTGTTTGAAATTCCGAGACACTCTTACTGGTACAAAAATGATTACTGACAGCCCCATCTAATTCTGTATGTGATCTGCTGCTCATCCACTGTACCCTGATTTCTTCAACACAGAAACTATTGCAAAAGCAACTACATCATATACTGCCTATAAAATGTCTAAGAAATTTATTAGCTGTGCATACATCATTGTCTTATGCTACTCTGCTGTTCATAAGAAAACTGCGTGCTGTTTTCACAGGAATGAATTTGTGGTATCACCTGTGAATTTCCAGCACATTCTAATACATAAGGGCCATGTAGACTCTCCCACCAAACCAGGGATCCATGGATGAAATTTCAGGGAATTTCTTTTGTGTTATTCATATAATTCTTTATCTGTATGTTTAACACCTTAGCACACAAGTCCTAAGACAATATTTTAGGTTGATCTTTGCTGGAAAACCTTGATACAACACTAGTAGAAAAAGGAACTTTTGTTTATGGTATGTACCCTGTTTTGTGACTAGGGGGTTTTCATTAATATTTTCATCTCTGGAGTCAAAACAGGCAATAGTCAATGTACTACAAGTGCACTCCTACAGCCCATTGCCATCTGATTTCACTGTCTGGCCACTGACACATGCACGAAGTATGGCAGTACTCTCTAAATATTCATCCATGACTTACTTTCATTTTCTGTACATCTCTCCCTACCATCTGCAGTCTAAAAAGCATCTGGTTTTATTTCTCAAGCCAGACAGGGTATGAGAAGGGAACATGAGCTGAATTCATGAAGGTGTAAAATTTCAGTTTGAATGTTCCCCAGAAACCACAAGATTCTCATTTCTGTCTGCAGTCAGCATCTGAGTTTCAGCCACTGGCCATGCACTGAGCCACCTTCTTGAATGAGTTACAAGGGCACACTCACACTCTGTGTTTCCAGCCTGCAGAGCCATGCCAGGGGAAGATGTGTAAGACACACATCTAAGGTGGGATGAATCACAACCTGGAAATATCTATTTCTGTCCACTGATGGTAAGGAGGGTACAAGGTGATTAGCTCAGAGTGGACACGAAACTTCCAGATGATGTGTGATGAATCACTGTGTTGAGTTCGAATGGCAAAGTGTGGGGGGGATGGGCGATGGGCTACAGGGGTGGCTTCTGCAAGAAGCTGCTAGAAGCTTTTCTTTGTATCTGAAGAGCCAATGCTGGAGAGCTGCCACTGGCCAAAGCTGAGCCCATCAGCGATGCTTGGTAGCACCTCTGAGATAACATAGTTAAGAAGTGGGGGAAAAACCTGCACAACTGCAGTGAGAGAGAGAAGCGAGAATATGTGAAAGAAACAAGTCTGCAGGCACCCAGGTCAGTGGAGAAGGAGGAAGAGGAGGTGCTCCAGCCACTGGAGCAGAGATTTCCCTGCAGCCCGTGATGCAGACCATGGTGAGGCAGGATGTGTCCCAGCAGCCCATGGAAGTCTGCAGTGGGGCAGAGACCCACCTGCAGCCTGTGGAGGACCCCATGCCAGAGTAGGTAGATGCTCTAAAGGAGGCTGTGACCCTGTGGGAAGTTCTGTGCTGAAGCAGGTTTTCTGGCAGGACTTGTGACCCCCTGGGGGACACATGCTGGAGCAGTCTATTTCTGAAGGATTGCACCCCATGGAAGAGATCCATGCTGTAGCAGTTCATGAAGAATGGCAGCCCAAGGGAAGGACCCATGCTGAAGAAGTTTGTGGAGGACTGTCTCCCATGGGAGGGACTCCACACTGAAGCAGGGGAAGAGTGTGAGGTAGAAGATGTGGCAGGGACAACATATGATGAACTGGCTACAGGCCCATTCCCCATTCCCCTGCACTGCCAGGATGAGAGGAGGCAGAGAATTTGAGAGTAAATTAAGACTGGGAATAAGGGAGGGGTTGGGGGAAGGTGTTTTTTAAGATTTTGTTTTATTTCTCATTACCCTGATTTGACTGTCAATAAATTAAACTAATTTCCCAAAATTGAGTCTGTTTTGCCCACAACGGTAATTGTTGGGTGATCTCTCCCTGCCCTTGTCTTGACCCATGAGCCTTTTGTTCATATTTGCTCTCCCCCTGTCCAGCTGATGAGGGGAGTAACAGAGTGGCTTTGGTGGACACCTGGCATCCAGCCAGGGTCAGCCCACCACTACCACCACAAAGGAAAAGGAAAAGAGACAGTAGTGCAGCAATCTATTAAATGTATAGGAAGACTAGGTTAGATAATTCATGTGCATGCCCCTTGACACTTAAGATGTTGACATCCGTAGTTACTCAGATGCATCCCAACTTTCTAAACAGACAAAACTTCCTCCAGTTGACCGTCCAGTCTGTGACTCTGAGCAAAGGCTCTTGTCTTAGCTGGATTTTTGCCTGGAGGTGAATTTTTGCCTCTCAGAGCAGCTTCCCTCTCTTGAACAAGACTTCTCCCTGTTCAGTTTCCAGGCTTCACACGCCTGTCAGAGTGGCAAGGTTTATGTCAACAGTTTTTTATGTAGGCTCAGGACTTTTCACAGCCTCTGCAGGTGTGCAATGAATCCAGCTCTTCATGTGACTTTTGCAACTTCTCTCATTTCTGAGTTTGGAAACACCCACACCTCTGCTAAATTCTGTGACCTATGCCTCTGCTAGAGTTGGGATTTTAGTAGAAATAGTAATAGGTAAGCAAGAAAACTTTTCTAAAACAAACCACTACTGGTAATCCACATTCATAAAGCCAAAATCCCCAGGTTAGAAAGCCTAGTAGGTCATGCTTACTTTAACAACTAGGCATGAGTTCTTCATGGATTGCTCTTCTCCTTGTGGACTGTCAGGTTCTCTCCATCTGTCTTTCCAACTGCTCTGCTGTAAGCACTTTCTTACATTTTTATTCAGAAGGTGTTGCTTCCACCAGCTGGAGGTGGCAACCAGGCCCTTTTAAAATACAATACAGGGAGCTTTAATGTGCTGGTCTGATGAAAACAAAAGAGGTGTTCCTACACAAGTACCCTTCACCCAATGTGAGTGCAGTAAGCAGGAAGCTGTTGGGATGTTGGGAAGGGGTCCTACTGTAGCATGATCTTCCTGTAGGGCTGAAGGTGTTTGCAGTTAGTTGGTTAGGGGTTTGGGTTTGCTGTGAAAGCTGGTGGAAGTTTCATACTGTGGAATAACACTTTTGTTGTTTGTATGTTTTATGAGACAGGAAAATTCTCTGTACCCAGCTCTAATCATATAAGGTTGGATCAAAGGCTGTAGGGAAACTTTGGGAAAATTAGAACAATTTTGTTTTCCATAGCATGCCAACCAATTAAATTAGACCGTTGCAAAAACATTGTTAATAGTATTATGCTAGCTAAATGATGATAAAGCCAAGAAAAAAAAAGAGTTATACAGATTAAGACAATATAATATAGAGAAGATCTGTATGTGTACACATCCATACCTGAAAATATAAGCAAATAAACATAAATATATTTCTTACTTAGATAACCACCTTAGGTATATACACTTCACCTTTTACAGTGTTCTACTTGCCATGACACTGGCTTTTGTGATCTGCAGCATTAATTCTCGACTACTCTCTAGATAATTCTGCAGACAAATGTACTATATAGACATAATTGTTACAGACAGTGCACAAACACAATGGTGACATACTCTGCCTCAAAGAGTTTTCTGTCTAAAAGATGTTCTAGAATAGAATTAAAGAAATGTATGACTGCAGAGCCGGAAAGGACTTCAGGAGATAGTATAGTCCAACTCCATGTATTAAAGCCAGCTAAAGTGGTTTTAGACCAACCACAATGGTATTTTCACATTTTCTTGAAAAGCTTTAATGAAGGCAATTATACAGCACTCTTATACATATATATTTTTTATATATGCAATATATATTTATATGTGCAATTGCAGATTATCTACTGGTTGATCCAGAACAGCCATTGCTATACATAAATCGATATTTTTAAACATAAACATTTATATAATCAAATTCTGAAAATAAAGCATCAAGGAAGATATGTTTAACATATGAAATACATTATTGTTGTAAGGATGGAGAAGAGATGAGCACTACATTTTTATAAGACCTATTCATGCACGGGAAATTTGTTAAAATCTCTACTTGTAACCTTCTCTTTTTTAAGTGAAAAATTTAATTTCTTAAGCTTTGCTTTAATTTTTGTTTTCTAACATTTGCCAATAGGACGAAATTTTCAAACTGAGTCTTTAAAGGGAGAAATTCTGCTCTCAAATAGAGCAGAATAATTACTTCCCTTTTTAAAAGTATAACAGGCCTGCTCGTTCATCCCAGAATGACATATTTAGTTGAGTCATCTGTAGTTTGTAAACTATTTTTGTCCTCACATACTTTTCTACTGCATTGCTACATAGGTGGTTATTTTCTGTCTATACATGTACAATCTGTCCCTCCTTTGCTAGGCTAGTTATCCTCTTAAAGAAGAAAATTAGACTTGTTCATGTAATGACAGACTGGGGGCAGGGAGGGGGCAGGTTGTGGGTGGACACTTATCAGTGTTTTATCTCGGCCCTCACACATTCATTCTCTGGTTTTTTATGTCAAAGTTCTCAAGGGCATGAAGTTAGACTGATGAGTCTGTCATCTCTGACTTCTCTTTGGAACTGAATGCATACTACTTCTCTTTTCCAGTCCTTGTAAATATCTATGAGATGATTGCCAATGGTTTAGAGATTAATTTCAGCTAACTGCTTGAGTAGAAGGAAAATCAATAATGCCACAGTTCAGTGGAATGGCAAAATCAGAGAGCAATTTCAGATTATCTACTGTTTGATTCAGGGCCCCCTGGTGGTCTAGTGGTTAGGATGCGGCGCTCTCACCGCCGAGGCCCGGGTTCGATCCCCGGGCAGGGAATTCCCCCGGGCAGGGAATTCCCCCGGGCAGATGGAGCTCGTCAAGCCCTGTAAGGGCATCCATCTAAGAGAAGGTCACTCTAAACAAACCTATGTCCTGAGGACCTCACTGCCATTGTCCAAGCTTGCTTGGCCCCGGCAGGTGAACCTTAGGATTAAAGGGTGGGCTCAGTTCAGCGCAGGCTGTGTCTCACCTAAAAAATCCATTGCGCAGGCTCGAAAGGTAAAAGACCTTTCCCAAATCTTCGTTCGCGAAGACTGGCCATACTGTTTGATTCAGAACAGCCACTGCTGTATATAGAATCATAGAATGGTTTGGGTTGGAAGGAACTTTAAGATCATCTAGTTCCAACCCCCTTGCCACAAGCAGGGACACCTTCCAGTAGACCAGGTTGCTCAAAGCCCCATCCAACCTGGCCTTGAACCCTGCCCTCCAGGGATGGGGTATCCACAACTTCTCTGGGCAACCTGTTCCAGTGACTCACTACCCTCACAATAAAGAATTTCTTCCATATACCTAACCTAAATGTCTCCTCTTTCAGTTTGAACCCATTGTTCCTTGCTCTATCACTACCGTTCTTGATGAATAGTCCCTCTCTGGCTTCTCTGTAGGTCCCCCAACCCTCCAAATACTAGAAGGTTGCTATGAAGTCTCCAAACAACCTTCTTTTCTCAGCCGCAGACAGGCCCACCTTATTGATGGAGGGGTATAAACATAAGGCATACAGGCCAATGTGGTCA
>NW_020897717.1:4262288-4318594 GCF_003984885.1 Neopelma chrysocephalum
CCTACAGAAATGCAATGGAAATTGCTCACAATTTGAATCCTGCAACACCACCTAGCTGAAACCTCCACTGCTTTTCAGTCTCCCACTTGTGATTAAGTATTCTTCCCTTAGATTTCCCTCTTCCTAATTTCTTCATCCTATACTGTATTGAAAGAAAATGTTACCTGTAATGGCAAATTAGTCGTTGAGATCCAAGGTGTTTGAATTTTCCTTGCTCAAATCGCCGCAAATAAATGGAGCCAGGTTTCACTCAATAAGGTCTGCACCTTCTGATGGAAAGTTCTGAGAGCCTTGTATAGACAGCCTTTCCCCAAAAGAGATAAATTTCGACACCAGTGAACTAGGAGAAAGTTGTGATAATAGGATTCTTTTCTGCCTGCTCCCTTGCTAGTCAAGTTGCTGTAAACAAGAGTAATTTTCCCTGTCAAAAGGTCCTAAACCTAAGGACATCTTGTTCTAGCAGGGCTGTGGAGGAAGGCTCTTAGAGCCTCTTCTTGTATTGGTTTCAGTGTCAGACGCAAAAAAGAGTGAGCCACCTGGGGCTGCTGGTGCCACCATCTTGGAGACTCCCCAGGGCTCAGCAGGACATTCAGACCAGTTATATCCTCATCCTGCAATGGGGCAGAAGGGCCCCTGGACAGCCATTGTAATTTCCTAGCTATGAACCTCTTCAGGACTTTCTCCACCCACTGTCTCCTGCAATATGTGAAATATGCCCTACAGGCCTGAGCTGTAAGATTTTGTCATGTGGCTCCTAAAGCTAGGAAAACCAGACATTCCTGAGATAAAGGATACAGCCAGAGGCTGGCTGCCTTCCTCTTTTCTGAACAGCACCATATTACCACTTCTTGAGAAATCATTTTTATTTAATAGATATCCTCTTGCTATAATGGCCTATTAAAACTCATGGGTCTGCCACATCAGATGTATAAAGAATTTTTTTAATGGAAAAAAGTTTCTCTTTTAAAAGATCCTGCTTCCAAAAGCAGGAGGGGTTTTATATTTTTATGAATCCCTGAGCTTTTATTTCCTTTTCTCCATTTTTAATAACATGGATGATGAACAATCTCTCTTCATTCCCACAGATTATATTTGTATGCTTTAAAATCTTCATTTTTCTTTGGAAACACATTGCACACATTAGTTCTACCACTGCACTGCTATTTTTTTCTAATTCTGAATACTCATATAGCAGTAGGTTAGAAAATTCTCCTATTATTTATTTTGTTTAAAGTATGTCAAAGATAAGCCTTTCAGTAGAGGCCCTTTATAAGTCAGTATTTAAAGACCAATTAAAAAAGCTATCACCATGCAAAGAGAAAAATCAGCTAGTAGTTACAAACATATTGGTCACTAATTAAAAGAAAATAAGAACAAACTCCAATGTACACAATTTTTTTTATCCTCCATTCTGACAATCTGTTCCAGAGCCACCTTTTAAGATGCTTCCCCTTCAGTTACATATGACAATTCGAAACCAAAACCAAAGGCCAGATCTTGAAAGTGTTTACATGGAGGTATTATCTCTCTTTAGATGGAATTTGCCTGGGCTAACATGATTAAAGTGATGATGGTGCAAAAGTGTTCACTGAACCAGGTTACATAACAGGTCAGAAAGAATGCATGGACAGAGATCTTAAGACCGAAAAAAGATCTAGGAGCAGTTTAAAAACAAATGAACATTTACTGTGTGATGACAAGAGAGATTTGCAGAGCTCATCCTTTGTACTTAGTCTGACTGTGCTTGCACTTTCTTTTGTTAATGTCTTCTGGCATTTACCTCTATTTTTCCCCTGGCAAGCTGTTCAGTTCTTTGGCCAGTTTAAGGCTATGATAATACTGTAACTTTGCTAATAATTGGTAAAAGCATATTTTAGGGAGTACTGCAGCAATTACTTAAGGGAAGGACTTTAATGACAAAAATGGGAGACAAGATGAAGAGGAAAAATACGTACAAAAGAAAGGTACATTATGGAAAATGTAAAAACTGCTTTACTCAAAAAATCTCCTTCAGTAAATTACATCTTCTTCTGCTTACTTTCTCTAATACTGGAAAATTTCTGTCTTTTTTATCACTGCTTTCTGGGCTGCACCCTTTTATTAGTAGAACTGAAAATAACGATTTATCCAGTGCTTTTGCTGTGACTCCCATTTCATTTGGGGATCATGGCCTCTATGTGTCAACTTGATTTTGCTCTCGTTGTAATTCGAATGCTTGGGAAGAGGTTTTTCTACTGCTGCCCTGTGCATGGGAGATCTATTTTCCCCTCACCTCAGGACATTCACTACTTGTAAACTTCAGATAGTTTGATATTTGAGAGTTTATTTGATTTTATTTTCTATATAATAAATCCATGTCATTTTTTTCTATATTTTGAGTGTATTCTAAGTACTCTAGGACTTCTTATTTAAAAGGGCCTGTCACTGTGCCTTGATTTACAACGAGTAGAACAAACAGTTAGACAAACCAAGCTTAGTCCTAGATACGTATCACATTGTGACTGGGACTGAAATTGGCCAGAACTCAAACTCATGAAATCTCAGTAACATTCAGATCAGGTGGAAGGATGAAGACTGGAAAGGTACCTGAGTCACAGATTTGAACCCAGAGGAGAATTTTCACTTTCTTGAAAGGATGGGAAAAGGAAAGAGCGGGTCTGGGTGCAAACCCCCCCACTTTCTCTTAGAACAACTATGTCTTCAGAGTAACTCCATGGGTTAACTGAAGGTTTCTTTGTTAAAGCCATTTTCAAGGCCTGCAATGTACACCTGTATTTCCCATTTGGCAAATTTCTCTTTGGCTCTTTGGGCTGTATGACTCACTTGTTGCATTACACCTGTAAATCACTTTAGAGCAGAGTTTTCTGCTCTAAAGTCAGATATTTCCTTTCCAGTAAAAGCTCATCTCTGTCCTTCTATGTACACGTAGTGATGCTGTCTTGATGAAGGTCATGATGAGATGATATCCATTAAGGATACTGATAAGTATATATATACCTTTATAAATACCACTTACTACCCTTTGTTAGTTATCCTTCAGCTGTTTATGGAAAAAAATCTGTTTTTCAGAGTCTTAGATGCTGTGTTGAATAAAAGGAAATAAAAATGGAGATAATAGTAAACATAATAAAGGAGGAAAATATTGCTGTGAGTTCTTACGGTCCAGCAAGGTAAACCAGAATAGAAAATACTCATCCTTAAAGGGATATTTGAAACAGTAGCTTCTTAAGAAGGTAGCTGGGGCAGATGAAACATGAAAGTAGTTGTATCTGTGGCATAAAGCAGTCCAGAGCTGGTCACTCTAGATATTCACCAAGAGTGACAGAGTTACATTTATTTCTGTAGCTAGATAGCTGAAAGCTGATGGCTTTGTAAGGGGTAAAGCTGCTGCTCTCCTTTAGGCATTCATAATTCCCACTCAATTTAATTACTATAGTGCAAGTATTGCTCATGCAAACACTATGCAAGCTACACCAAGGAAGTATCTCTCCCTGAAGTCACAAAAATTTAATCCAAGTTTTACATTTACTGGTTTAATCTTGAGATCCTTCCACAACTGAAACTCCTGGAGACCCTTCCACAGCTGAAACTCCTGCTGGATTTATTTGCTAGAATGACATTTAAGCTAAAAATTATTTTCTTCTATCTGGTAGAACTTCCTTTTTTTTTTCCTTCAGACATACACTTTTTCTATAGATAGGCTGCTTAGCTAAAGCCTTCTCTGTTCATGGCCCCAATATTTAACTCCAAGTGAATCCTTTACAGCTTGAATGATTTGGAATGTGCAAAAATATACCTTCCTGCCTTCCTCCTTACCAAAAATCCACACATAAACCATGTCTGAAAATAGATTGATTAATAATTTGAATCACTGTTTTAATTATGAAAGGTCTGATTTGAATAGTTTATCATTTTCCATTTCCATGTTTTTGTTACTTCACAAAAAAAGTTGGATTCTCATTGATTGGCAATGTAGTCTTCATTTGCAGCAGAACATAGCCTCTACATTAACTTAGGTCTTCTTTTTGATTATCAGTAAGATACATTCTCTACATATGCAATCACTTACTTGGCATGTATTTATTCAGCCAATTTTATATTATGTTTATATTTTATGATGTTAGAAAAAAGTAACTGATATTAAGAGTTCATTTATTTTTTATTCCTGATTAGTGTTAAGCTATGCTTACATGCAAATTGAAATTCAAATATATTAAAAACATTCAGAATACTAAGGTAGTGTTTTACTAGCTGAATAAAATTAGGTAAAATACCCAGCTATAGGAATAAAAAGGCTTGTCAAAACAAAAATTCCATTTAAAATGTCACCTTGTCTTTATGAACTGGATGATTGTTCCTGGGCATGCCATCCTTCATAATGTTGAAGGTAATTTTATTCTAATACTGGAGAAAATGAAGTTTCTCAGCTCCTTAGCATCAGTACCTCTACATGTACACTGTTTACCTGTACAACTACTATGCTTTGTTTCAGATGCAGTTCTGAATTTCCTATTGGTACTTCTAGGGAGACATGCAAGTTTGTAGACCACAGTTTAGGAGCTCAGTGTTTAACAGTTTCTGATTTGCCCCATGGGCAGCCCCATAGACTTAGTTGGCACAGAAATCCTCTTCAGTCATTACTTTGTTTAGATTTCAGCTTTCCCTCTAGGATCACTCCTACTAGTCATTCAACACTTGCACCCTCTCTTTTTAAGTATATGTATCACATACTTAAGGAAGAAAGTGGTTGCACCATATAAGCTTGTGTGGTAACTGCATGTATACAGACAACCAAATTGTGGAATGCTGTAGTTAAGGTGCAAGAGGCAAGTCTCTTTTTCAGAACTGAAACTGTGTGCTGGTGAACCACTCAAAGGGACAGATTCACAGCTAGGACTGAAGTCTTGATACTGTGGTAGTGCTGTGCCTCCTCTGAGTCGTGACAAAACTGGCAGAAAGCTCTGCAGTGCCTCTCTACCTGGCAATGAGAAAAGACTTTCAGGGAGCAGCTCCAAGGTACACAGGTGAAATTCCATCTCCATCCCAAGTTCTGGGAATACCTTCCCCTTCTCACAGCAGGCAAGGGTCTTTCACAGACAACAGGAACAGTGCCAATGATAGACTGTGATTTGTTTATACCAGTAACAAAGATTATGACAGCAATATCAAAATAATTTTGTTAAGAGGAAATTAGGGTTTACATAATATGATTTTTATTATAGTTTATATGGTTATTTGCAGCTTTTTCATGGTAGGACTGTGTCATGCTACAGAAATGCTATCTTTTTTGACAGCACTTCCCAATTAGACTTCTTGAAAGCTTGTACACAAAACACTTGCCATCATCTACAAGCAGAAAGAGATTGGCAAGAGGGTATTCTCTGTGAGAGATACTTAGTTGAGGAGTTGGCACTTCACCCTGAACTGAAATAGCTTCATGGGCATGCTGCAAATGTTTTCCTATTGCCCAGACTTCTCAGTGGGCAGGGACTTGGCAGGAAGATAAGGCCTGTATGAAGGGTAGATTCTGTGGTGTGCTAAGATCTATCTACCATGTGTACATATTTTACTGGCAGCTGCTGATGGACCTGCTGGTCATCTGCTATATTTGCCAGATTAGTTTTGTAAGCAAATCAAGGATACCTGTAACTTTCAGACTGGTGCCTCTTTCTGGGTAGAAAAAGAAGATTGCTCACAATAGAGGAACTCGCCTTTCTGTTGAAGGGCCTGAGGCTATCAAATAATGAGCATACTCCCTACACTTGAAAAAATGGTCCATATACCCCAAAGCCAAAAATAACATTTGCCAGTGACCTTACTATATTCCTACTCAAACCACAACAAATGCACTGTGATATTGGAGGTTGCTTTATGATTGTGAAAATAAGGCTGATAATGCATTGGAAATAGATCACACTGGTAAAGTAAGATCTTTTTGTTTTGGCTGACAGATACCTCACAGAAAAAGCACAGGTTTTCATATGCTTACTTTAGGAGATTGTAACAACATTTATAAACTACGTGTATTAAAATCAGTTGGTGCCGGTATAACTCTGGTTTCAAAAAGACTGGTCTGGAGGGGAGGAGCAAATGGGTTCAACCATAGCTGGACTGCAGAATGTGAGGCATGTATTTCACTAATTATGCTAATGGGACTGGGAACCTTCTTTGAATGCACTCCCAGAACTGAGAAACTTAACTACATATTCCCAAAGACACACAGGCATTACCCAAATTTCAGTAAGAGCTGGATGATCACACATCTTTGAGGACTCATACCCTTAAGCCTTGCTCTTGAGGATTCTGCCCCATTTCAAAGGATTCTAAGGGATACTTTCTGAAAGATGCCTTGATAAAAAAAAACCCAGGTCTCCTCAGACAGCCTATGAACAGCCAGAAGATACAAGATTGATGTAATCTGCTTCTCCACTGTCCTCTATCCTTTCTGGCTGGCAAAATTAGGGTGCAAGCTAAAACTCCCAGTGGGCATGGCAAGACAAACACGCCACAGTGCTTCAGAAACAGCTGCCCTTTGGAATTTATGGCCCACTAGGAAAACAGTGAGGCAATTATGTGCGCATATCTAAATGTCATTAGCAGAAATTTGTTTAAATGGACCTCAGTGAAATATGGATATATGGTTGTGGAGAGCCATTCTCCTTCAGAACTACCCCTTTCCTCCACACAAATGCTTCTACATCCTGAAATCAGGACTCTCTAATACATAGAAATGTTACAGGACCTCCTGCAGGATCCAAAGAAGAGGACAAACTTGTACTTATTTAGCCCTCAAAATATTTTTAATCCTTTTCCTTAACCTAAAGCAATTTTCTAAGACAAACTGGAAAAGTGTTGAATGATATACTGTATCATGCAATGATACACCATGCAATGTATATCAGTACTGCACTATCAGCCTGTTTCAATAAATTGAAAATGTTCAGTCATCAGTTCACACGCTGCCTCATTCCTCCAGTGAAGGCAATTTATTTATCACTAGCTAGAAATTCCAGCTCAGAAATCCCATTTGCCTCTTTTTGAAGGGAACACACAACCAACAAAGTAACATGATGCTGTTTCTTAAGATCTCTGGGACCAATCTCTTTCCAGATCCTTATGCATAGGGAAAAAATTAGCTGCTATTGTATCAGTATATACCCACTAGCAGCAAGCTGAATTTTTATTAAAGCTTTATTGGAAATAAACCTGCAGTAATGGTAAATCAGATAGTGATGTATATAAAAAATGCTACTTGTTCTGATATGTCACATTTTGTACCTTATTCATGCTGTGCAGTACCTTATTACACAGCTTGTAGTGAGCACCCACTCTCAATGAAATAAATTCATTGAGAATTAGGTCCCTAACTACCTTTAGATATTTGCACCTCTAAACCAAATAAGGAGCAATACTGGGAGAAAAAGATACTATTCTACATCAAGAAGAGTGACAAAATCTGACTGTTGATCTGAATTTGAATAAAAATTTTATCTTCTATAGATATTTGATTTTTTCCTATCAGATTATTGATTTATTTGAATACCTGCTTTTTCTTCTGTATTATTAGTTTGACCAGTTTTATAAATACAACATTTTTCACATGCAAATGTACTATTAGATACAGTTGCTCTTCAATGTACTGTAATTCTGTTGACCCATCTTCTTGAGAAAATGCCCTACAACAACCTAGATATACCTTAATATTTGGCATAATTGAGATAATATATCATAACCCATAGGTGTCCAAATAAGAACAAATTGAACTGTTTTATGTATGAAATATTCAATAAATATCAAATTTCCTGCCTAAGTTTAATCAATGCTGAAAGCTGACCATTATACAGAGAAAGTGTCTGGACAAATAAATCAGCTGTATAGCCCAAAGTATTAAGTACTGGTGATGAAACTTATAACATAACATAAAATATTATGGAAAACTGTTTGAATGGACCTTGAGGGGAAAAAAATCCCATAAGAAAACTATGCTCTATTTGTTTTTCAAACTAACTTCACTAAAGCAAAGTCTTGTGTCAAACTCCTGCCTTAGTCTGCACTGGTCATCCAGGTATCAAAAGTAGTGCACACACAAAAGACACAGAGACAAGCCATCTCCTAGCAATCTACAGTTTTTCTTACTGAGTTCTAACCCCAATCTGACACCAACCTCCTCAGAAGCCTTGGACAAATCAGCTGAGCGGTTCCTATTTATCTACCTTTTGTGGGATTGTAAGGGAAAGTTAATGCTTATCGAGTGCTCCATGAGAGAAGTGTGCACTTGTGCTCCACACAGTTTTACTGTTCCTAGTCCTACCATTTCCTCCCTCAATCCAAGCATTGATTTTTTTCATTACCAATATAAAGGCAGGAATAAAGCCAGAATATACGGCACTTTATGGTAGAGCAGTGTTTATAAAATTGCATTTCACAGCTTGCATGTGACAAGCACACTTGTCAAAACCTGGCTAACCTATATATTCACCTCCAAACAATCTTCATGACCTTGCCATGCATAGTCACATACTGGAAAGGATTTGAAATTTTTAATTATTTGCTGAAGTAAACTTAAAAATTGTCCATGGCCCCTAGCTGTTTCTGAAAAAAACCCAACCCAAACCAAATCAGCAAAATCTTCAGATATATTTTATAGAATAACAAAACATGGAGATTGCAAACTGGTTTATATCTGTAATATTTGCATGATCATTTGTTTTTAATTTAACTAACATAAATAATTTTTAAAGTTTTCTCCTTTATAATGAATGTATGTGACAGTCTTTAAAAACTGGCAGTTTTTTCCTTCATGTATCATAATACCCGATTGTCTATTTTTTCCTCAGTGCAACTATCAATGTTGCACTTACCCAAAGTTCCCCAGTAACATATGCTTGTATGTTAGGCAGGTGCAGAGAATTAATTATAAAAGGAAATCTGGATAAAACAGAAAAAAAGAAAGGGCGTGAATATTATCAGCAAAAACTTAAGAAATAAATTGCATTTGCTGTTCTCTACAGAGTTTTCCAAGAAGCTTCAAAGATTCACTTACACAGTTCACTACGTGTAATGTTTTAGAATCTGCCACAGACATTAAATTTGAATACTTTGACTCCTGAATTCTGCTGCCTTCACTAGCAGATACTTTTTTTCTTAGTTACCACCAGGATGGGTACATGGAGCTTCTCTGCCCAGAGTCTCCACTACAGCACTGCAGGATGCTACACAGAGGCAGTGCATGACGCCCCCCTTCAGGCTCTCTTCGAATTCAGGCTGACAACACTGTGTATACAAAATATGCCCGATATTTTAAAGATTTCTTTGAAACCCTCATAACAAACAAACCAAACCAAATCTGAAAATTGGTAGAATGACTGTTGCCTTATATCACTTTTGCTTACTTCCCATCCTTTAGGAAAACAATGCTTTTGGAAGCCATAAAATGAAAGCTATTCCTCACTGAAATGTCATGTCATCACATTTTCAAGAGCCCCCCATAGAAGGACAGAGATTTAAGACAACAGAGTAAAGTCTTTGCTTAATCCAATTAGCATTTAAATATTTTAATCAATAAAAGATGACAATTGGACTGGGCTAGATGCCAACTCCCTGAGAGCCATGCCTTTTGTCACACATATTTGCACTGCTGTGTTACTGAACAGTAGTAAACATACCAGAAGAGTGAATGTCCATGACACAATCTGGGAGCTGTATCAACTTAAAATCTTTACCTTCTATGGCAGCAAAAGGAGTAGCAGAAAATTAACAGCAAGTAATGATTTCCTGGACTGGGCTGATTATGATATAGTTAAAATGCATGTGATGAGACCCATTAGCCAGTAGAAAATGGCAACTGTGAGTTCTGTCTGTTTGCATGAGACCTGAAACAGTTAACAGTACTGGTATTTAATCATCATAACCATGATGAGGCAGGAAAAAAACCTCCTCAACATTTGTTTTCCCAATGGCACTTGGCAGATGAGCATATAGCAAGTGCATCTGCTGGAAGCGCTTACGCCTAATGAGTCACTAACATTGGTAAGTTCAGTTCACATCTTTTAGTGCAAAAGAGAGAAACAGAAAGGAAGGAGTAGTTTTCAGAAGTTTCCTACTAGAAAGCCAGTCTGAAAATGGCTGCTTAATTAGGTAGTTCTTGGCTCACCAATTCAGCAGTGCCTGAAAAATCTACTTGCTATTTTTCACAAATGAATGGCATCAAGGCAAAAAAAAAAAAAAGTGTCAGTAGTGTCTTTGTGAACCATGTAACAAAGTAATCTTTACTAGCAATACCCACATGGAGAATACTTCACTCAGATCTTTCTTCAGTTTCTTGGCAAGATTTCAAATTCTTCCAGGTTCCTTCAACACAGCTGTCCGGTTGCCCTTGAGTGGGCAAAGTAAGCACTCTTTGTCAACAGTGAACTCGCATTTTCTGCAGGCATTAGCCAGGCATGATGAATTCATGTATACCTCATGCAAGTTCTGCAAAGTGAACTATGTCCCCCATCCATAAAGGTTGATGAAAAATCAGTTTCTGATGAATTTCAGATGACAGCTTCCTCCATAAAAGCATGTTTGGAAGGAAGACAAAAGGTTCAAAACCAACTGGTCTTCACATGGGGCACATCTATAATCCTCACTAAAAGAAACATTTGGTTCTGTTATTTGTAAGGGCTGTCATCATGCCTGGTCAGATTGTCCAACCAATCCTGCTTACTGGGAAAGCAAAAATATTTTTGCTTAATAGCAACCTCTGCTGTGATGCAGGAATGTGTTCATTCTCTCGTGATATTCAGAGTGAATTTTCCTGCCACCAGTATTCCATTTTGCACCTGGCCACCTTTTTTTTCTAAACCAGTGATCTGGTAAGAAACCCCAAGCAAAAGAGATACGTTCATGACCCCATGCTGAGCCAGTGTTCACTGAGTAGCCAGTTCTAGGAAGCAACTGGTAGGTCAGTGCCTGGGCAGCAACATCCCAAAAACCACTCTTGGATTCTCCAATATCCAAGGCAAAGGACAGAAAGGGGCCCATCTTTAGGCCATATATACTTACAGGAGATCAGGAAGCCCAGTTTCAATCCAAGGAAAGCAATGACTTGTCTGAGAGGGTTTTAAAAGACTTTATTAGCTCCAGAATCTTATTCTCAGCACAGAGGCCCTATCATAAACTAAATTTTGTCATTCCAGATGTAAAGAGCCACAACTTGGGCTCTTGGTTTACTGTCTTTCAATGAATAATGAATCTCTCATGCTGGGGAATCTTTCTGTGTTTGGGAAACTTGCCGCTTTGTATTAGGAAAATAAAGCAATGTGGTTCATTGTACTACTTTGAGCAGCTGCTTAAGTGTTTTTTATTTTTTGCACATACCTCTTATGTCCACCAATAATACAAAGGCCTCAACCACTCTTGCCCACAATTATGATGGTGAGACTGGCAGAGGGTCCTGGCGTTAGCACCTCTGGGTGGAGCAATGCTCAGCTAGTACAGAACTGGAAGATTTGTGCAATCTCAGGCACTGCAGAGAGATGTGCTGATGATAGGAGCGATAACAGAACAAGCACGTAGGTGTAACAGACTTACAATTTGAAGCTTGTACATCTCTTGTTTTGCTAAATGCTTGTGGTGCAAGACTGGGCCATATTCAAGAAAAACAATGCAAAGAGGTTCAGTGACATCCCTGTATATATGACAAAGTCTTTCTTGCTATTCTTCTGATAATAAAGGAACAGAACAAACCTAACAGGAAAAAAACCCACCACATTTCTACAAGTAAACAAATAAAACAGTCCTAATGCTTTGGAACCATATTGCCAAATGCCTGTCCTTGGATGGTCCTGACTCCAGCTTCTGCAGCAGGAAGAACAAGATTAAAAAAAACAAAACGTAGGGAAGAATGTGAGAACACCCTGACACAAGAAGGACCCTTCAATAGTTCCTGTTCAATTTTCATCTGACTGGCTGCTACAGGCACAGCAACATTTATGTAGCTAATCTGTTCTTTTCTCTCAATAATCTGCACCAAAATATTGCTTATACTTAGCTCAGTAATAGCTCTGGCCAACGAATATGCAGGAACAGCAAGGACAGTTTAGGAATTCAGCAGTACTGAGGAAAATTCTAATCCTACTAAAGTTGGCAGCACAAATCTCTTATGTAACCTGTGATTTAGAGGACAGGCTGATCATCTGGGAATATTACTGTGTTTTTCTCAGTACATTAAACAAAACTGGCAATTTTCCATTACAAATTTTCTTTTGTTTTTCACTGCATAATATCTCAGGAAAGGCATCCCATGCTTACAAAACATTTTTAGTATCAACAATATGCTTTTATATGAGAATTCAATTATAAGGAGGGTGTATATAATTTTAAAAGCTACCTTTAAGTGCTTCTTTGCCAAGACTGCCTTGAACAGTGGTACATCTCAGAGGTTCAGGAGATGGCTTGTGATTTAAATTTAAAGCAATGAGACTCCAAAGCAATGCTTGGAAAATGAGTTTTTCTGAAAGTTGACTGTTACATCAGCATATTTTATAGATCTCAGGAACCGAAACTCTCACAAGGCTAAGAAGCTTTGAGGGCTACAGATGGAAGATCCTGAGCATGTACAAACCCCTAGAAAAACAAAACACTCTTTGTATCCACCATTAAAAAAAAAGCCCACCAAAACAAACCACATCCTCCTTTTACAACAAAAATACATTCTAACATGCAAAAGCAGCTGCCCAGTAACAGCATACAGATGCTTAAAAGTTTGATTCACAAAATAATTATAAACAAAGTATCATATTATTTAAATCCCTGTTGTTCTTAAATCAGTTACAAAATGAGGTAAGAGTTCATTCAGTACCAATATTTACAGAGTGCAATAAACATTCAATTCATACCATGTATTCAAGAGTTACAATGTCATGCTTTTGAAGTAGAGATACTGGCCAGTTTCAAGAAGACAAGAAAAGAAGTTTTATTCACAGAATAGCAAAAATCAGTCAATCTTACAGCACACACCCATAAAGGGTGAAGAATTCAGAGAATATTGGAGAATCTGCCACCTGAAATCGTCATACACTCCTTACAAGCACTTGCTGCAAAGCTTGAAGCCAATTATAGACATTTTCTTTTCCCCCATACAAAGGATGTGTCATAGAGATATACACTAATATTGGAATTCCTTGATGTGTTTGGAAACAAGTGGCCAGCACCAAGATATCACCAGCTAGCTAATCCATGTACCTCCATTCAATTGTTGCAATAAATGAAGCTTTTGAAGTGAAAAGCAGCAGCATTCCTCTCTTCTTTTGGAAAATTCAGCCAACTCCACTATCCTGACAAAGCTTCTTAGTAAATATAAAATGCTGAAAAGAATGACCCCTTTAGCAACTGCAGGAAGCTAACACATTTGGAAGAAATGTGGGTGACAAATGCTCAATAATGCATAATTAAGGGTGACAGGAAATGTCAAACACCCCCCTTTAGAGGGCTACTTACAGTGCAACTACAGGGTGGCTTAACTATATGCACAGTATTCTTCTTTTGGTCCCATAGAAAGAACAGCAATTTTTCAGTATCCAGTAGTCATGCAGCTTTCTCAGAAAAAATATGAGAACAAAAGAAAACCTAAAACATATTCACAGGGAAATTCCCGTTGATAGTTCTTCTGTTGAGAGTTGAAAGGAAATTGCAAAAGCACAAGACTGCCAAGAGAAGGTTGCTGGGAGGAGTAAACACTTAAATAGGTCTAGTTAAAACGGCACCATGAATTAAGGAGTACCGTTCTTTCCCCTTAAAATGCATGCAAAGTGAACATTTATTATGCTCCATAACAGAAATTGCTTTCTTGTGTAGAAACTAGGCAAAGGACAAGAGAACTGCAGAGTTGTATGCAGCCTCTCATGCTCAGACACGCTCACTTCAAGTCTTGTATCAAACCAGTGCTCAAGACAAGGCAGCCTGCTTTCAGCTTTCAAATTTGACACGTATTTAAGCAATTATATCATCAAATTCAAGAGCAAGTTTCAAACTAGGTATCTAAAAACCAGACCAAATTAGGAAATTATGAGACTGAGACACTTAGAAATTGATGCTCATTATTTTATTGCCTTGGGCCACCAGATGCCACACATAAAGCCTCCCTGGAGGCTAACGAGGGAATAGGTGATTAGCCTGTGCTGAGTTTGGCTGGGGTAGAGTTAGTTTTCTTTGCAGTGGCTGATATGGGGCTGTGTTTTGGATCTGTGCTGATCACAGGGTTGAAAACGTAAAGATGTTTCTGTTATTGCTGAGCAGGGCTCACACAGAGCCAAGGCCTTTCCTGCCTGCAAGGAGACTGGGGGTGCATGGAGGTTGGGAGGAGACACAGCTGGGCCAGCTGACCCCAGCTGACCAAAGGGATATTCCAGACCCCATGACATCATGCTCAGTATGTAAAGTGTGGGATGTTGGGAGTGATGGTGTTTAGTCTTCCCAAGTAACTGTTACATGTGATGGGGCCCTGGTCTCCTGGAGATGGCTGAACACCTGCGTACCCATGGGAAGTGGTGAATGAATTCCATTTTTTGCTTTGCTTGTGTGTGTGCCTTTTGCTTTCCCTATTAAACTGCCCTTTTCCCATGAGTTTTCTGGCTTTTATCCTTCCAACTCTCTCCTCAGTCCTGCTGGTGGGGGAGAGAGTGGCTCCATGGGCTTGGTTGCTGGCTGGAGCTAAACCACGACAATGACAAAGAAAGAACTGGCAGGGCAACTCAGTAGACTTCAGTAGTTAAACAGTTTGTGATATAACCAACTGTACTGTAGGCAGAAACAAAATTCAGGACAATTGCATTAAGATCTGAAGAGCAGGGACATAATACTTTGGGCTGAGAGTAGTTATAAAAACTTACAGGTATAGAACTGAATGAAGATATTTTAATGAGGTGATACAAGCTCATATTTTATACACCTATAAAATATAACTATGAAACAAGCAGAAGACTCGTGATAGGCCAAAAGAATAAAAGTGTTATTATCAAAAATCTCTCTTATGATGGTAACATAGTTTCAACCTATCCACTAGGATCTTCTCATTCCCTTTGAACTGTACCAGTTGCTGCAAACCATTAGCTTTCAATATCAGTTAACATTAATGCTAAAACAAGAATCAAATATTATGTACATTCTTAGGCAAACAATCAGGCTGTCTTTACCTCTCATCTCATTCCAAATAACTGCATTAACTTCCAAAAAGCAATATTCACAAATTATTTTAGGGAAGAGTTACTGTACAAGGACACAGAAGTTAAAGTTCAAAAAAAGACTACTCAACACAATTAGACTGAAGTTTGCTTGTAGTTCTTCGTATCCAAGACCTTCTTGCCACACATTGAGCAGATGCCTATAAGCATATGAAAGGTGTGTAAATTATTTTAAAATCATTAAAATCATTCTTCAAAAACATATATGCTATGTTTTTGTAAAGATTATTTTTTAAAAAATTGTTCAAATGAGCTCTTATTGACATTCTGTGCGTTTTCTCAACAGATGCTGCAAAATTAGAAGTAATATTATGACTTCTAATACATATTAGTAGTTGCAGCATATGTGTAATACTGCCACTCAAGAAAATAAGCTCTATTTTGAGAGCATTATGATTCACAACACTGCCCGAAGCCTCTGTAATTTGCTGGAATTCTGGAAGAGAGCCAGGAAAGGCTCACATCCAGCAAAAAGGTAAAATTGGTGTATTGTTAATCCTTTTAAGTCCTGTAGCCAAACCAAGGCCTGAGATGGACAGAAAGTAGCAGGGTTAAGAAAATACAGAAATTTACTTTTTTCTCTTTGTTTTTTATTCCCCAGGTATTCTACTTTTTAAACTAGCTTACTGCTTTACCAAGATTAAAAGTTGGTTGTTCTGTGGGGGCTTTTTTGGGGGGGTGGATGAGTGTGGAGTGTTTCATTTTTGGTTTAGGGGTAGTTTTTGTTTGGGTTTTCGGTTTGGGATTTGTTTGTTGTTTTGTTTTGGGTTTTTTTTTTGAGAACACTATTTAGAGTTTTAGATTCAGTTATTATAAAAAGGGGAGAGGGGAACAGAAAAGGGACTGCAACAATCAAATGAGTTTTACAAAATCTAATTTTTTTTAACCTGAGAAAAATCAAACTTGCTAGATGACAGTTTCCTATGCAACTGCCAAGATTAAGCTTAGAGTTATTCTTCAAATCAACTGGTTCTGATACCAGAAACATTTTAGAAGAGCCAGAATCACAGAATTACACAGGCTGAAAGGAATCTCCAGCAGTCTTTAGTCCTGCCCCACTCAAAACACAGCCAGTTTGGATGAGGTTGGCTCAAGTCATCCTCTGAATACCTCCTTGTAGAGATTCCACAACCTCTGGTGGTGCCTGTTGGTACAGTATTTGATCACTCTCACACTGAAAAATTGCTTTCCTTGTATGTAATTAGGATTTTCCATATTCTAACCTGTGTACATTGTTTTTCATTCTGTTACTGTGCACCTCAGAAGAGTCTTTGTGTTCTCTGTGCCTTCCTATTAGTAGTCAAAGACAGCAATTAAATCTGATAATCTCATTTTAGCCTTCTGTTTGTAGGGCAAAACAAATTCAAGTGTTCCCCTTCCTACCTAGTTTCTAACCAAACTGGGGTATTTTGGTACTCAGTGAAACTCACCCTTTTTATAGGCACATCCTTGACAATAGTGAGACCCTGGCTGATGGACAGAACTCTTACAGATCCGACATATTGCAAACTTGTTCTTTCCATAAGGATCAAACCTGGGAAAAAAAAGAAAGGTATTTTATTTATATACCTTGAAATTAAGTATTTCTTCTGCCTCATCCTAAAAAGTTTATGCCAGAGGATACAGTCAGAAACTCCAGCAAAACCTTTAATTTTGAAAAGGGTTATACAAGGATTAATTCTAATAGGCTGCACAGAGTATGCAGAAAAGCTCCCACTTTCCCTACTAAGAGAAATTTCTTGCATTACAGACAAAAACTTGAAAAAGCAGAACTAAAAATGTGTATTTTTTATTAAAATACTACATGACTTTGCACTTAAACACCTTCCAGCAGCATCTTGCTCCTTTGCACAACAGGAAGTCCCTTGGACCCTAAGGAAATGCTCAAGAGATTATACCAGCAATCTAGCACAGAAAATAAGCCTTCCCAGCTTCTCTCTTATAAAAGCATCAAACTCTAGCAATTCCAGTGAGAACTGCAGTAAAATACTTGTCCACACTCTATGACTGAGCAGAAAGCCCTCATGAAATATGTACTGACATATTTTTACCAACTAATAAAATATCATAATCCCCACAACTGTGGGTTTTTTAAGCGTGTTTTGGACAAGTTTTGAGTAGTTGCCCAGATGTGCAGTTAGTTTGTTAACGGATGTTCTTAGCCAAAATCAGTATTAAATACTAACCTTGCCTTCTTTGAGGTCAATGCCTTGTTTTCATTTAATTTGCGGCCACCGCTTTCTACAGAAAGAACAAAACCATAAACGAATTCATTTCCCAGTTCTAAGCATACTTTAAAGAAGCTTAGTTTACAGCTTTTACACTTAAGCAAAACAAGTCACAGAGATAAAACAAACAGCATAGCACTAGGGGGCAAGACAAGGGAACACTTTATACTCTGTTTAAATACTCTGTTTATTGCCATTCCATACAGAAAAAAAACCCCAAACAGACAAATTCAATACTGAAGAGTTTCGGGTAATAAATTCCCAATGCATTGAATCAGCATGGGAGGGAAACTATGTGAGTTAAGATTTAATCTGATTAGTAATGTAACATTTTAGTCTTAATATGATAAGATAGCTCAGGTGCCTGACTGGCTTTATAATACCTCAAAAACAAGTGTTAAACCTCCCCGGGGTTACCTGTAGTGTTTCTTGCACCATCTTTCCATGTGTCGGGAGTGATCACCGTACCAAGCTTCTTCTCGCCTATGCAAGGAGATATCACAAAGCAAAAAAAAAATTCAGAATCATAGAATCAATTGGGCTGGAAAAGACTTCTGAGATCATTGAGTCCAACCTATGACCTAATACCACTCTGTCAACCAGACCATGGCACTATGTGTCATGTCCTGTCTTCCCTAAAACACCTCCAGTGACAGTGACTCCATCACATTCTAGGCGGCCCATTCCAATGTCTAATCACCTTTCCTGTGAAGATATTCTTTCTAACATCCAACCTAAACCTCTCCTGGAGCAGATTAATATTATGTCCTCTTATCCTGTTACTAGTTGCCTGGCAGAAAAGGCTGACCCCCACCTGGCTACACCCTCCTTTCAGGTAGTTGCGGAGAGTGATGAGGTCTCCCCTGAGCCTCCTTTTCCCCAGGCTAAAAAACCCCAGCTCCCTCAGCCGCTCCTCTTAGCACTTGTGCTCCAGACCCTTCACCACCTTCGTGGCTCTTTTTTGGACCCACTCCAGCGCCTCAATATCCTTCCTGAACTGAGGGGCCCAGAACTGGACACAGTACTCGAGGTGCGGCCTCACCAGTGCCGAGTACAGACGGACGATCACTTCCCTGGTCCTGCTGGCCACACTATTCCTGATACAGACCAGGATCATTTAAACTATGCTGCGCTAATACGTGCCACAGGTACTGCCCATGGAATGACAGCTCACACAGGGCCCTTCCCGGAACCGCCGCCGCCGCCCAGAGTCCGCCCCGAACAACCCGGGACCCGCAGCTGCCGCTCCGCTCGGGGACCGGCCGGGACCCCCGCAGGAAAGGCAAGGCAAGGCAAGACAGGGCAGGGCAGGACCCCCCACACCCCCCGTCCCCCGCACTCACACTTCTCGCACACCATGTCTGCCCCACCACAACAAGTCGCCGCTTCCGACACCGCCCCGGATCTGGCGTCGGGTCCCGCCGCCTTCCGCTGCCGGGCGGCCGCGGGCGCTCCCGGTCAGAGGCGGGAGCGGCGCTACCGCCCCTCACGCCGCAGGGCCTGGGGCTGCTGCTCCCAGGGGCTGCCCTTGATTTTTTTAACGTGATTGACGTTCTTCTGACCCAAAAGCCAGGCTCAGGGCTCTGCCTGGTGTATCGCGACTAGGAAAGATGTTGCCCTGTGGCGCTGCCGCCACGTTTCCGTAGCGAGTTAACTCGGCGCCCTGCGGGTGGTCCCTTCCCGGGGAACACGATGAAAGAGGCGGAAATCAGGAGGCTCCTGGCTGCCAACCTCCTCTGTGCGCTGTCGATTGTCCTGACGGCGGTTGTTCCGTCTTTCTTCCTGGAGGGATTCACGGTGCTGGGAACGCACCTCACGTGGCTGTGTGTTTGTTCTGTCTGTGTCGGTACCCTTAACGTAATCTTGCACTTAGTCCTTAAACCAAGTCAGTCTCCTAAGAGAAGTTCGTTTGCTCAAAAGGTAAGATTTGTTTTTATTCTTAAGTTGCTACCAGACAATACAGAGGGGAATCAAATTCTCTGAAATAATCCAGTGAGAAAGAAAAGACACTTTTTGGTGGTGAATTCTCATTTTCCATGAATGAGCTGGGTGTAGCGCTTTTTGAAACGAGTTTTTCAATATTTTCATTATATTAAACTTTTTCTATCATCTGTACATAACCTGTTTGGGTGAGTGACTCTGTGCTTTCCTTATTCTTGTCAGTGCATTGCTGTTTGTAGTCCCAAGAATTTGCATGGTGGCAAAATCTGGCAAAATTGAATGGGCACAGAACTCATTTCGTAGTCCAGGCCTTGCTACTCTTCTTGATTAGTGGGTATACCAAAAAGACATGTCATCACACGCTTCTTGTGTGTAGTTGTAAGTTTGTAATGACTTTAAAGGAAGAAAAATTACTTTTAGAATCTGAGGCATAAAAGAGACACTAGCTCATTACAATTTAAACAAAGTTGGCCAATTTAAAAAAGTTATGTGGAAAAATATTAAAATGGCTATGTTTCCTTGAATGATGAAAATTTCATACAGAAAAATCTAAATTTGGGAGACATTTTTTGTAATTACAGTTTGCAACAGGGAACATTAAAGGTACAAATCCCAGTGAAGTAAGTTTGAACGTCAGGAATTTGGAGCAGCACACAACTTGCTCAGGAGTGGGGGAATGCATCAGAGTTTTGAAGACAGGTGCATAGTCTCACACTCCTGACTTGCTCAGTCAGACAAGATGTAGTGCTCTGATGTAGTGTTTCTTAAACATTTAAGCAAGCATCTCAGAAAGCAGTATCTTTGTATGCAAAGCTTCTGTGTAGTTTTGCTGACTGAGGAGGATGTGCAATGCACAAAACCATTACGGAAAACACGTATTTTAACAATCTGATATAAAAATGAAGCATGCTTCATGATCTAGGTGAGGTTTCATCTTAGACTAGCATAAGGCGTAAATATACAAAAGAGTTAAAGGGAAATTATGGAATTGCATTGGTGACCTGATCAGAATAGACCTAATCAGAACTATTTATCAAGTGTGTATGCTTCTATATAATATAGTGAGTACCCAGAAACTGATGTTCATAGAAAGTTGCGTGTTTTGCAGATTTATAGAAAGTCTGGATATTTCCCAAATGTATTTGGAATTTAAGATGCCAAGTTCAAAGTGCAGTGTTTTTTATTTAATGTCATTTTGATTCGGAATGTTGCATATTTTTTTATATTGCATCTTTTCTTGCTTTTAAATATTTTTTCACTTTCTGTGAGAGTTGCCTCTTAATGAATGGACATGACAGTCAGATGTAAAACAGAAATGTAAAAATATCCAATAAAATTACTTCTGTTTATCCTGTCATTTCTGGTTATATTTTTTGTACTTTTGCCTTATTCTAAAGGGTTGCATGAAAAAAGTTTTAGATGGTGTGTGATAATTTTTAATTATTTAAACATATGGAAAACTGTTCTTAAATATGCCATGCTATTATACTGTGTTGTACCTGGAATTAAAGAAGCAATTAAAGTACTGTGCTCTTGATAAGATGTAGACTGTGTATGTTACTTATGTTCTTCTTTGAAATGTTATTCTGATATTTTATTGCTCTTTTTTAGATATCCAGATTTCTAAAATGCTGTATATACTTTTTCATGTCTTGCATACTGTTTCATGCGATTATTGTTCTTTATGGAGCACCTCTCATAGAGTAAGTCAGAAGACCCTCTCTTTCTCTAAACATTCTAAGGGGCAGTTCTCCTTGCAGATATTGGTATAAGTACTTGTATGTTTTCTGGTACACTGCAAGTTAAAGGATAAGCTCCTGGATGGGGGAAGAAGGGTGGCTGCTTGGGTTTTGGTTGGTTGGTTTAATTTAGTTTTGTTGTTGTGTTTTTTTGTTTGCTTGTTTGTTTTCTTAGCAGCTAGCTCTTACAAGTTTTATTTGGAGAAGTCTTGTTTACAAACAACTTCTTTTACTTCAATATTTACCTTAAACATACAGGCACGCACATTTTTCAGAGTTTCATTTAGTCATTTTCCCCATAAGATTCTAAACCACACATCTTGCATGTCTTTCATCCTTTTGATATTAGTGTTTTAACTTTTAGAAAAGTTTTATAAAAAGAAAAAAAGTAGAAGTATGAAGCAGTCTGATTTTTGAGAGATACACTAAGTTACTGACTAATAATAGCATCGTGTAGTTTCATTTCATGGCTACTGTCACAACATCAAACTAGAAAAATAAATGGAATAATTAAGTAAATGTGCAAGTATACTTCAAGTTAGAACTAATGCTGTATATGAGATACACCTGTGGTGTTTTAAAAATGTTACAGATATTGGGCATTTAAAATAATTACTGCCTTTCAGTCTTGAAATAACAGCAGAACTCTCTCCAATTTTCTTTACTATTCTACAAAGCAAGAAGAAAATATTTTATTCTTCTACATGAGGTTAAGAAAGCACTTGTGCTTTCACAAGCTGACTTAGAGGTTTTGGGTTTTTTCCCTAAATCTTGGAACTCTTAGAAAATTAATAACCTACCTCACTTAATTTTGTAATATTCTTTCTTTGTAGGTCAGTTACTGAGACGTTTTTGTTTGCAGTTCTCCTGTCTACCTTTACTACTTTACAGTGCTTGTGTATTCTGGGACCAAACATACAAGCATGGATACGGGTATTTAGTAAAAATGGGTAAGTGCTAATCTAAAGTTTCTGATTTAAACCCTAATAGAAACAGACTGAATTGATGTAAACAATATTTCACAGAAATTTCACAGAATATTCTGAGTTGGAAGGGACTCACAAGGATCAAGTCCACCTCTTAAGTGAATGGCTCCTACAGGGACTGAATCAACAATCTTGGTGTTATTAGCCCCATGCTCCAACCAACTGAGCTAATTTCAGGGTCAATATATAATGGAATATTTTGTAAAGAAAAGAAAACTTCCTGAATGATGGGCGTTTTTCATGTTTGTAATTACAGGCTTATAAAGGCTTTTCTGACAAAGAAAATTGTTATTTATTTTGAAGACACTGATTTGGAAAACTAGCTTTTATCTTTGGTGTCCAGACACTAAATCTCACTTTGTATGTGTTTGAAGGAAGTGAAGTGTCCAACACACATTTTGCTGGACTGCACATTGTGCAGTCCTGTATGACGGTTGTCAATAAAGAGGAGACCTGACACTGAGCTGTACAGGGAGAATATTGCACATGATCCAATGTAAAAACAACTTTTAAAGCAGGAATAGCAAGCCAAAACAAACACTGTTTTAAACTTGAATATAACAGTGGAAGTTATACAGAATATACAGTGGTCTGAAGTATGTAATCTTTACCCATGCTCTTCAAATTTAAAAGGAGCTTTTTTGGTGTCAGAGTTTTCAAGCATTAATTTTTTCAAGAGTATGTTTAAAGTAAAATGAGCCTTTTAACTGCACTTTCACGTCAGTAACAGCCATGGCATTAGCTTGTATCAAGGATAATGTATTTTTCAGAAGTATTCTATCTCTTCTGCCTTTTTTCATTCAAAAAATAATAGGATTGTTGAAAGACTGAGACACTGAAACATAAAGAGGCTCCACACATGCTTGAGATTTAATAAGATATTAGTATTCATCCCCTTTTAATAGTTCATAAGAGTGAAGTCTCATCTCAAAAGAAAGTGAATGTATTATGGTGCTGACCTATGGAGTTATTTTTGGTTTGCACTTCTGTAGATGAGGACAAAACTAGACATTTCACAGTACTTTCAGGTATTGACTTTTGGTTTATCTCAGTTCTCAACTTACTGAAAAATATCTTGAATCCTTATTCAAGTCATTTATTCTTGTTTATTTGCAGTGGACGGGTTGAATAGACTGTAATAAAAGCATGGAGTTGTTTAGCTAAAACAAATCACTGCTGATTCACTTAGTCATCTTTGGAGGTTTTGCAACTGGAAATAATAGTTGAATTGAAGGAACAGATGTTTGACAACATCAGTCTGTCTTTGTGCCAGGTTAGATTTTGAATGCCTGTCAGTTTCTTTCTTTCCTACTCTAGATATTAAGTATTATTCTGTACAAGTATTGCATTGGAAACAATTGTCTTGTTTTGACATTTTTGCTGTGATGACTTGTACATACTTCTTACTAGTAACCCATGTGACATCAGCTGAGTTAAATGTCTATTATTTTTGATGTTTGTTTACTCTAGCCTTTGAATGAAAATAGACTACAAAGGAATATTGTAGCAATTTTTTATGGATTGTAGCAAGCTGCTCTTTTAAAAATAATCCCATGTTTTTTCATTTGACCTCATGAATGAGTTGGAACTTCTTGTGTCTAGGCACGAGATGAGTGTAGACGTGATATATTAAAAGGTTGTCTCTAACTTAACCACGTGGAATAAGGTGGGACTGGTTAAATGGAGGAAAGAGATGGTTAAGTAAGATCAATACAGCTGCTTGCCTTGAAAATAGAACTTAGGGAATTGAATTGCTCTGGAAGAGCAAGCTTGAAAGACTGATTAAGTGTATAACTTAGTATAAAAAATGAATGTATTTTAAAAATACCTGAATGCATTTTAGACTTAAGTAACCACTGGCATTTATTTTTGTTACTCTTATTTACCTGTGCAAAGATCAAAATGTGCTTGTGCTATTGTCTTTGCAGAAAGACAGAAAAAGACATGTAGAAAAAGAGAGTTTATCTTGATATACCAAGTGTAAATAAGTAACAGACACTAATTACCTAGTGCTGTTGCTCTGGATGGCTTTGTGCTATGTTTAAGGTGGTTTACTGTGAAAATACTGATGCTCCTAATGGCTTATCACAGGACTATGCATGAAGTTAAATTCAAGTAACTTGTATGCAACCTATTACATCATAATGGCTACAGTGTAACCAAGTCAGTCTGACTTAAATATTCTGGGAATAATCTTGCAAACTGTTTTTTTTTCTGTTGACATGCCTAGCTTTTTCTGTTTCTACTTGCAGAATTTGAATGTGAGTCACTAGTAGTAAAATCACTTCCAATAAGGTTATTACAAGATCAGTCTTAAAAGTGCCCTTGTCTCTAGGAGCTGGATTACATGTGCTGTCTCATGATAACATGTAATCTGTAATACTGCAGGTTTATTATTTGTATTATAATAGTTTGGGTAGTTGGTGGGTTGGAGGGGAGGTGTTGCTTGAGTGGGGTTTTGTTTTGTGTACATGAAACACAGTTGTAGCTCAGCCAGAAGATTGCATACACTCCACATTTTTCAAACTAAATACACTTTGGAATTGTCCAAAAATGAACAAAATAGATTTTTTTTTAAATACTTTATTTTAAGAAATTCAAACAAATTGTTCTTACCCTCACATTTATGTGCACATAAAATACAGTGAGAAAAGTAAATCTGTGTATTCTGTATCATAAAACCTTCCATTCTTATTAGGCTGTAAATAGGGCTCTTTTCACTAATTCTGCATTTGGGAAGGAGTGGGGCCATGCCAGCATCTCTGGACTCCTTATTCTGACATCTAATGTGACTGATGTCAGTGTCATGGCATTGATCATATCCAATCACGTGCTGCTGTAAGCAGTTAGAGGGAAGTAAAAGCTACAGAAAGGTTATCAGCTTTCAATTGCTGATTTTTGGGAGGCTTCTTTTTGGGACTGTTTATTTCAAATCACTGGTTTGAGAAATTTTGTTGAAATTTGTGGTATAATAGCAATTATAAGATGTCACGTTGGTAGGAAATAGATTTTAAATTGGAGATCACCAAAAAATATTATAAACCTATGACTTTAGGGCTCCTTACAGTCTTCATTACCCCTATTTCATCACTTTGTTTGTGAATGGCAAACTCTTACAGACTTGAAATGTCCTGTGTAAAGGTAGGCATCATCACACATCAGAGGCTGATTAAAATTTTAGTCCTGCTGCAGCCAAAAATTCCAAATCTTGTCTATGCAGAAGGTGTCTTAGAAAATTATTTTATGTTAGCTAACGTCTTAATTCAAACATTATTTAAAGCTGCACTTCATGTATTGTGTTATTTAAAGGGGTTAAATAATTACTCTATGCTTCAAAAGACCTTTCTGACACTAGTGTTCATTTATTATCTTAAATATTGCTAGTTTTGCCTGCGGGTTATCTTAGTTGTAGTTTATTCATGGTTAAAAATAAACCTGTAAAATACAAAGTTTATGAACATTGCTGCAGTTGTTAGTCTCATGCAAAGAAGTTTATATGAGAAGTTTATGTGGTGGGCTAAAGATTACCTGCAAAAATCCCAATAGGTGTCATTCCATGAAGAAAAGGCAGTAATTGAAGCACTGTTCCTTCAGGATAATTCTGGAGAACAGCTCAGGTTGTCTTTAAGTAGCCAGTGTCCCTCCTTTCTGCAGAGTGGTTGAATTAGCAGCTGAAATAGTTGCCAAACTACCAATGGCTGTTTTCCACTTGGGCACTGTGCCTTGCTAATTGTGTTGTTTTGCTTTTGGACTCAGTCTGATATCTCCATATGGTACAGCAGTATCTGGTTAATCTGCTACACACATAAATTGTCTTGTGGGGGATAAATGTACCTCAGTCAGTCCTAGGTATGTTCTGCTGGGTCTTTTGCTCCTTTTAGGCTGTAGTGAATGTTCTCTCTTCCCCATTCTGCCTAACAGCTCTCTGCTCAATTATTCAGCTTCTAAAAATAATTCATAATAATTTTTATATGCAGATTCCTAAACAGCTTTACAGTTACATCAGGACCTTTCCCTTTAAGAAAAAAATGTCAGGCTGGTAGTATTGTGGAGTGTTGTAAGTTAAAGGGATGGGTTTCTAGAAGAAACAGTTTTGCTCAAAATGTCAACCTTGCACTCTCAGTACTATAGTCTATTAGACATTTATTTTGCAAACAATAAAGAATGTTTGCTTTACACTTGTGAGCTGTTTGGTCAATAGCAAATGCAGCAGTGACTTAAGTGTACTCAGAAGTAAAAAGAAATTTAGGAATCTTCAAAACAAGGTGTTCCTGTCACACAACCTAAAGAGCATATGCAAAGTTCAGAGTTTACTATGCATCCAGTCTTTGAGCCATAAAAATGCACATCTTTTTTCATCTGTTAGCTAAAGCTGGATGTGTGTTTATAATCTGAGATGTAGCAAACTTACAATTCAGATTGCTTACTGTACTGATTTGGAGCAGGGATTTCAACTGGTTCTCCTGTCTCAGAACTGTGCCCTACTGTGTTCTGAACTTCTGTTGCTCCTGTTTTTTAATTGGCACCAAGCACTCAAATGTTCGTGGCTTGAGCAAAGCAAAGCAATCATTTGATAGACTGATGACAGTAAGTGCTCATCTGTTAAACAGAAATCCAACTTCTCCAAAACTTCTGAAGTCAGTAGAAGGCTATAAACTGAGAACTGAAGTCATTTAACATCTCTCATGATATATGTGCCATGACTGGGAATTCAAGGGTTCTTTAGTGTGCGATAAATTTATCCTGCAGCCAGTGTACTTGAACTTGGATGCACTGTTGCTGAAGGGCTGCAATGTGCAGGTTACACTTACTTGCAGTGTTTCTTTTGCTTTGGAATATTCTCAGAGTGGACTTCTATTTTAAATTTCAAATTGTAGTCATTGAATAATGTCTACACCATAAAGTACTTTGTGACTGTGCTTGTGCTTTTCTGTACAATCCCATACTACCCTTTCATGTCTGCCTCTGCCTGCAGTGCACACAGTGTCATTGAGATATATTTATTTGCTCAGCCAAGCAGTGTTTCAAGCTCAATAGGAGTATTTCCAGGTAAAATAAATTAGCTTTTGCAGTAAACATCTCAAGAAGAAAAAAATAATCTCCTGAATGTGTGGTGTAGAAAGATTGTAATTATACCTAAAATGTGCAACTTAAATTTTAAATATAATTTGTGTGTCTTAGGAGAAACCTGCATGCTACTTTATCAAATATATGAATTTTTATATCTATTTTTAGTCTCAAAAATCTTGGGAGAGATCAGATCTAACATTCTGACATGGTAACTTCAGCTGCTGTTGAAAACTTGTAATATGCTGTTTTTACAGAGCTATGTCCATCTGGGAAAGCAGTCTACAGATTACTACTGTGTGCAGTATACTTGGAGCCTGGTTTGGAGCATTTCCTATTCCTCTTGATTGGGATCGGCCTTGGCAGGTTAGTATGTGCACCCTTGTAATAAATATTAAAAAAATATTAATATTCTGGATTTGCACGCTACACAAAATTGCTCTGAAGCTTTCCAGGTATATTGGATTTACTCATAAACTGTTCCTACAGAATTATGCCAGACATTTAAAAAGTCATTGGAAGCATTTGTGCTTACAGTGTAAGGAATTAAAATGCAATATTTTTACCTCTTAATAGGTTTGTTACAGATTTATGAGTGTCTGTTGCATGCAAATTTTATCATGAAATAGATCTCATCCAGTAAGGATTTTGATAAAAAGAAGCTAGACAAGCAGGAGGAGAAATGTGAAGTGATGAAGATGGCTCAAGTTTGCCTTCAGTCTGGTAGCTTTTACTGTTCATGGGTAAGGAAGGAAAGATACTTTCCTAGTGTTTTAGCTCCCCTCTGTCTTCCATAAAAGCACTTAACAGAATGTATTTTAAATGGATATGGATTGATTTGTGGAAAGTGTGTGTCCCAAGCACTGTACTAAACACTTCTGATTTCAAAGGAAGACAAACCTTAAACTTTGTAGTTGGACAAGAAAAAATGTGAAGCTGGCATTGCAGATTATGTCTTTATAAATTCAAATGTTTGCGCTATTTTCTTAATATGTTTTTTGGCATGGAGAAAGGATTAAATTATACATAATTGAAGTCTGCAACTGCCATAAAATAATGGCACTAGTAACAATTCTTCCTAAATGTTCTCAGTGGATACGTTCTTTCCTGTGGTTACCAAACTTGTACACTCTTAGCTGAGGAGTACCTACCAGGCCTCTTCTTAAGCAGATGGTTTCAGAAATCAGTGTAACAGGCAGTACACTTTCCTCTGTGATATTGTAGAGATGTTGTGGCTTACAGCTGCAATGGAAATCTGTCTTCCGTAAGTAGCTAACAGCCTGCTTTTATGCCACCAGCCTTTCATTGCAGTAGCATAATGAGACATTAAAATTTGTATTTCAGAAATAATAGAGGAGTAGTTTAATACTTTAAGTAAAAATATCAGGTTTTCTTCCCTAAAAACACCTGGTTTCACTCTTGCAAGATGTTTTGCTATCAATTTGACATAGGTGCGTGTTGGCACTAGTTAATTGTTGAAGGACATGAATGTAACCAAAAAATCAAGGGATTCATTGAAATGCAATCTTGTTTCTTCTTGCGAAGTCTTATTCACTTTCCTGTTCTGATGAGAGGCAAGCACTTTTTCCTTGCTCAGCTAGGATTTTAAAAGAGCATGTCACATCTGGCAGGTTTTATTTTATTCTGGAAATCTCAGACCTTGCTGTATATAAAAATTTCACCTTTTATGCACCAATGATATAAGGAAAACTTGGTTACTAAGTCGGGGCTCTGTTTAACAAAACAAAGACACTAATAGCTGAAGACAGGTATCTTAGGTACAGTTAATTTTTTACTTTTTGTCCATTCCCCCATCTTCCCACAGTGGGAGAGACAAGTTTGGTAATGGTCTGGCAACTTTTTTCTGTTTAAAAACTCTTCCAAGTCAATAAAGGCCAAACATGACTGATGAAAGTTTAGCTCTTAATCTATACTTAGACATCTAAAAAGATATGATCTGACTCCTCAGAACAGCAAAGCACATGCAGAAACCTCAGATACCCAAACTTGTCACTAGCTGTTTCTGGGCAGGAATGCTCCCCAGAGACTTCAAGCAGCAGCAGAAACTCTGTGTCTGCACTTCCCTTTTCCTTCACCATTTCCACCCTCATTTCTGACATACTCCTGATACCAAAGTTAGCAGGGGAGAATTTCTGACTTTTAAGTCCTGCATCAAAGCAATTTTCTTTTGCCTAGATCTAGAGCACTTGCTGCCGTGTTCTTTCCCTTAAGTTCCCCTCATTCTTCCTCATCCTCACTTTTCCATCTTTCACCTTGTAGAGTTTTAAATAGTGGGGTGGGGGAAGTAATCTTGTGTTCCGTTTTGGGTCTGACCTGCTTGATCACTACGTTAATCACCATGTGAGCAGTTCGAGAGCAGCCATAGAGAAGTTTCCTTATCAGTCCTGCAGGCTGCCACTCCAGCAGTCTTTGAAAACTGCAGTTTTAAGTGCTAATTTTTAAAGATCTGCTTTATTAGGGAAGATGAAAGAAGTTCTTGTTAAATTTAATGTAGTTTTTTAAAAGTCCAAGTGTCTCAGAAAGCAACACAGTGAAGCACCAAAATGGTAACAGATCTTCAAGACAGAAACAAGCTGAGATACATTATGAATCGCTTTCTTTGGGAAAACGCTGAACTTCATGCAACAGCTGATGTCTTTTGTCTTTCTACCCCCACTGAGTGGTATGGATTCAACAACCCAGGTATTGCATGTAGTAGCTGCATTGCTGTCTCAGAAATCTTCAGAGCCAAGAGACATTTCTGTTGTTCTTCAGAAGTTCACCAGGCAGTAGCAAAAAGCCCCTTTTTGCAAGACTGTTCCTTTTGCTACCTGATGTCAGGTGATTACAGTAACTCTAATAGTAAATTCTTTCACTGTAACAATAAAAGAGGAGAGGTACTTTCTGTATTGTCTTAGGCTGAAGACAGGGGAAAGAAAAATGGTTCTCATAACGGATTCTGCTGTTGTTGCAGATCTTTTTAGTATGGGAGAATATTTTTAATGCAGATTGCCCATCCCCTGAGTGATCTAACTTCTGACTTACTGAACATAAAAATACCTGTACATATAATTATACATGTACAAATACCTATACATATAAAAATACCTGCAGGAAGTAGTTATTATTTAAATAATAATTTTTAAAATTCACCCAAAATACAAGGATTGATAGAACTTAATCCAGCTGGATATGCTTAAGGGAACACCTACAGATTAGGTCTCAGGCAAGGTCTGAAAAAAATCATGTAGATCTTAATGCAGGCTGAAAAGTAATCAAAACCCAGTCAAAACCAAATTACTTCTAGGCATCCGCATGAGTAAAGCATTAAGCTGTCATGCTTCTGACATCAGCTCTTTCTCTTATTAGTGTAAAAGCAGAGAGCTTGAGGATTACAATTTTGCATTTACCCTTCTCCTATCCAAAAAAAGACTCAAATGGAACAGCTTAGTCTTTGGACTCAAGACCAGCTTTTGAAATAAGAACAAGTTTCATAAGTGATTATTTTCCTTTTTGTGTTTTAGACTTTGTGTTGTAAACTTTTTTTTTTTTTAATCTGTCGTGGAAATGGTTCTGCTCTAAAGCAGAAAATGTGGTTTAAATCTTATTACATGAGCAAGAATAAAGTGGTATTATCATTTTAGAGAGCAGCGTTAAGGCCATTAAGCCTGTTTATTGCAAAATCTGGTTCTGATGTTTGTATTGGTTATGGTTAGTATTTGTGGTGTAACATAATGGAAACAGCGTTTGTACTTTTAGCTTCAGACAATTCATTATTGGAGTGTTGCAGACAAGGTGAAATTGGTACTACAAGAATTGGATAGATCAGCAATAATTGAGAAATATCACATGATAAAGCAAACCAAAGGGTTGCTGCTGCCACCCTTGTGCTCAGTAGCCCTAAAGTGCCAAAAGTTGTCAAAAACATGTAATATCCAGCAGGTACAGAAATGTGCTGTGATTTTGGGATGAAAAGTGCTATTGCTATTGATTTAGCTCTGTTAGAACAAAAAGTTAAGCACTGTGTCTTGAATTGGTATATTTTTCACTTAATCAGGCTTTAGCACTTGATCAAATCTAGTGTCTACACTTCACATTGTAAATTGTCTACACTTTAAACCGTTACTTTAAAACTCAACTTCTAAATTAACGTAGTCCAGTTCAGAAAGTGGAGTATGTAAAGCCACTTCTGTTAAGTCTGTTTTGTTCATAGAAATGGCTTCAAATTAAAATGGCCTGTAGTCGCTCACCAAAAGCACACAAGAGGCTGAAGGGAGTACTGAGAATGTGGGAATTTCAACAGAGTACTGAATAAAGCTGATTGCACTGTTCTGTAAGGCAGTGTTGTCTGAATTGCCACGCTGATATATGTTGCAGTTCTTCTGCTGTCACTTTGTGTCCTTCAAAGAAAAAGCAACATTTTTCACTACTCTGTTTCCCTGTCCTTGGCTGGCTGTACTGGGACTAGCATCTTTTCCTGTGATCTTAATAGAAGAACTGAAAAATTCTATAGTAGTCATTCCTTTACATCATGGTTGAGACATATCAGTGGAAGCTGAGAAGACTGTTGTACTACTACCTATATCTTACCTGATCATAAAATCAGATGTCAATGCCTTCTGTGTCTTTCACTAGAATTTCTTTTTACTTCCAAGTACTTCAAGAGTTCTGTGGAGTAAACCTGATGATGAATTTCATACTAAGAGTTCCAATTCATGTGCCAATGGCTAAAACCCAAATAGTACTTCATGCTGAGTTATTCATAAACCAAAGAAAACATACTGGTTCTTTACGCATACCTCTTGTGACATGCAACAAAACTGAGATAAATACAGATGTCTCAGAAAATCTTCACTTTATTTTTCCATGTTATGTTTGAAAAATAATGCATACAGGGGATATTCAGATTAGTGGGCCTGTCTACATTTAAAAATAATAATGTAAAATGCATTTTTTTAGCGTATAACAACTTTTATGCTAAGTAAATATTGCTTATTAGGAACAGAATATTGTTTTGGAAATAAAATAACACCAGTTATCCGAATAATGTTTCAGAATGGACATGAAAAATATATTAAGCATTTCTGTTAGAAGTATAAAATATATTGCTGAAAGCCAGTTGTTATCCTGATGACTCATTGGTTTTTATTATTCTGTATTTGTTCTTAAAGCAACTTTTCAACATAATCTGGCCATGCATATTGCTCCTCTGCTAGTTTTAAGAAAAATTTATTTTGCAACTGCAAAACAGTTGGTCAGGGAGGCCTAGTCTATGGTTGTTCCTGGTTATAGGTCTGCAGAATTCAGCCTATCTCAGACAAAGGTAAAGATAATTGCTTTACAGGAATGCAGGTTAGTCCTCCAGTAGTTACATTTCTGTATTTAATAAAAAACAACAACTTTTCGAGACTTACTCTGCCAGACATGTTTCAGTTAGACTGGGAGAATAATTTTGCCAGTGTTTTTTAAACAATTTTTAAAATAGTTTGCAACACCTAATTATGATCATTTAAATAAGGCTATTCGAGACAGTGTTCAAAACTTTTGAGGAGTTGTACATCTGTCTCTAATTGCCTCTAGCCCCCTGATGCACAGTAGGCAAGTAAGGGTTACAGTTAGTTTGGAGAGTTCTAGAAAAGAAATAGAAAATAACTTCCCTTGTTAGAGTTGCTCAGTTTTTTCAGATTGCCTATTTCAAGTTGATGGTGTACTTTTAATAACCACATGTGATTAGAATCCTGGCTTCCTGTGTCACCTGAGGATTGGAACCTTAAAGGACACCACCACTGAAACAGAAGGGGGCGATTTAGGTCTTACTAGACGCATCCTTTCTCTACTCAGCCTGAGGTAATTTAGTTGCAGAACAAGATGGTATAGTTAAAGACCAAAACTTTATTAGCACGCTCTGTATGTGGTGGAACCGATATTCCAGACATGGCATTCATCACTGACAACTGGATTTTGCATACTGTGGAGTTGTGGAGTTCCTGGGTTTATTGCAAGTTTTGATATCAAACCTTTAAAACATGTCTCTGTGTTTGTTGTATGCATGCCCACCCAATCCATCTGTTTTTTGTAGCACAATTTTTATCTGCAGTACCTGCTACTAATGATAAAAAGTGACTTCAAACCAATGACTTTTGCCTACAGTGTTATCACTGGGTAGAAGTAAAATTGCTATATTCCCACTTTATACTGGATACTGCAAACATAATAGGTAGTGCTGATATAACTCACTAGAGCTGACTGACTGACATGTAATTTAGCCAATATGACTGTAAATATTAGCCTTGGATACCTCTCAGACATTTGTACCCTGAAAAATAATCTGGAGAATCTTGGGTACAGTTCTTGGTGCTTACTCAAGTAAGCTGAAATAGGACTATAAACTTTCACACTACTTTGGTTCTTCTTAACACCGCTCTGAGAATTTCCTTCTTGTATTTCTTTTGGGATTTACTACCTACTGGGAAAGTTGTGTTGTAAAAGAAGTTGCTTAATGTGAGAAGAAGGGATAATATGCAGTTGGAGTTGTTTTAAACAGAGGTAGAAGCTTGTTCCACTTCAATGTGGTTATCGTTGTTTATTTAATAATGTGTTTTCTCAATGTAAACCTTAATGGTGAGATCAAAGGCAGTTATTCTTGCTATAACTTTAGAACACAAATCCATGAAACCAACTTCTAGTTACAAATGCCAGCCTGAAAAAAACCTCACACTTTCTTCTCAATGTGTGCTTGTCAACACACACATTCTGTACAATGTGATAAGACACTTTTAGTTAACATGTGCATGCAACCAAAATAGATTAAAGGCATGTACCGATTTAAGACAGTACAGACTAAACAATCAGGAATTTAAGGCATGTTAGAAACAGGGAGGGAAAGTAATTGTGCTCATTTATTCAGTTTTAAAATGAAACAAAAATTATTACATAGCTTTCTAAATGACAGTCAGAAATTAGTCTTTTGAAACAGTAAGCATACAAAAAATCGAGTTTAGGAATATGAGAAAAGCACTCTAAGTTTACTAAAAAGAAAAGTAAGTACAGTAGATTGCCCCACTGTATTTGCATATGTATAATGAAAGTTCCAGCAGTCAGCTGCTTACTTTATAGTATCTTTAAAAACTTTATTAGGGTGTTGTTCCTCTGGTCTACAAGAATCTGGCCTTTATGTCCTTATCAATGCCTGTGTAATTCCCCTTGCATGGGATGCAAGTTACAGACTTGTAATAGATGACAAAATTGTCATGCAGTCAGAATTCTGGTTTAACTCATTACATGCACAGTGCAGCAGAGCTAGATACCGTGCTGGGATCTGCAACATGCTCTGCTTTCCATGCAATATGCTAAGCATTCTCACATCATAGAATCTTAGGTGTTCTAAAGAGCGCTGAGGAAACTAGCTCGTTTGTGTCCTGAAGGGTAGGTAATTCCTATTTTGAGTCCTTATTCTTAAAATGAGTTCTAATATATACTAAAAACCTTGCAGTTCTGCAGTGTCTATTTAGCCAGCCTAAAGAAATCACTGCGAAGTCCTAACACTGGTGTCAGATGAAAAGGCAAAAAGAAAATTTAAACAAATAGCAGAAGTCAAAATCATTTTGCATTAACTCTCATGCTCTGTCCCTTAAAATGCGTTTTTTGTTCTTGTTAGGATTTAGTTTTGCCAAGCTGTTGTTCAGATTCCTAGTAATCATTACAGGTTGTTAAACTTGCCCTTTTCATCATGCCTTTGATATGTAAACTGACTTCTCTTGTATTAGGCTGTGAGAATGGTAGATGATGCCTCCCAGCTGCTGGGACAGACAAGGCATTTCATGACAGTTTCATGAAAAATATTCTGTCCTGTCTCTTGCAACCCCCACACTTTTCTCTCCAGATCAGCCTTCTTTCCCCTCAAAAAAAGTGCAGCTAGGTCATGTTGCCTAACATCTTATTCCCCTGCTGCTAACCCAGCCTAGACATGGCATCGGTACTGGGGTAGGATATGCCAGCTTCCTCAAGGCAGAAGGGAGCATGAAATAGGAGAAATTGAGCTGAAAAGTTCTCAGGGGATGAGGGGGGTGTATTACAAGTTGCATACTTTAAACAAGTGGAGTGGAATCTCTTGGAACATGCACACAGATATTAGCTGCTTAGATTTCTATCACTTACAGGCAGTTCATACCAAGTCAGGGAAGTTAAATCAAGTTTGAGATAATATGAAAGACAGGGCAAAAGCAGACCGATCAAGTAAGTCAAAGTCATTTAAAAAGGTCCAGCAGAAAGTGATTGGGTCTCAAAAAATGAGGCCAGCAGCTAATACAAAATAAAGCAACCCACTTTCATAGAAAAAAGCAACCCACTTTCATAGGCAGACAAAAAGCATGTGCAAGGGCTGTTATTTTAGTGCAGCTGATGTGCTCAAGAGCCATATCTTCATCTGTCTTTGATAACTTGCTGCTTTAGATATACCCATGGGTGCCTCTGGCTATATGTAGCCTAAAGGCCAGCAGTCAAGAATAAAAGGTGCAAAACTAGTATTATTACCTGTTTGTTTGGAGGTTTTGTGCTGTCTTTAGGATTAGAGAAAATAGAATGAGGACAGCAATGCTCTTAAGTCCAGGCTTTTAATTCTAAAGGACAATCAAACTGCCTTCAGAACTGCTTTGGGCCATCTGAGCAGCAGACTTAGAACAAGTACCTGGCCTAGTACCCTTCTGTTCTATGCCACTAGAAGGGATGAGGTGGTGTTATTTTTTCTGTCTTATTCTTAGACAGGGAGATGGAGTGTTTTATGGTTTCTTCTCTTTGTCCCCTGTCTTTGCCACCTGCCACTGGTGAGGGTTCAGAGGTCAGAGACTCGCATGTTAAGTGAGACAGCCTGAAACTTCTATAGGGTAACTATGACTTCTAAAAAGCAAAGAAAAAAATGAATCTCTTAGAAGAAAGACAGAGGCATAATTGATATTAAAAATCACATAACTATTGAAAAATCATGTCCCAAGTTGCAGTTCAGTCAGGTAAAAGAAGTTACAACAATTATCAGAGATTCTTTTAATCGTACCAATAATCACCCGCTATACACAAAATACCAAAATATACAGGGTCAATGGGTCATCACGGATACTGACTTTGGAACGTGGTCAATTCAAAGTCCATTACCTACCTATACTTGTGAAGAGCAAACAGGCAACTATAAATTCACCTAATGTAGGTAAAAATTTAATGAAGGATCATTGATCACTCAGAGAATTTGATGTAAAAAGACCACCAAGTTAAGAAGCCTCTATCCATAGTTCTGTGGATATTAGAGTGGTGTTTGACTTCATCAGTGGATAAGTAAGTATGAGTCATGTTCCAACTGAATGTTACTGAGTGAGCAGCTGGGGTTGCAGGGACTTTATTGTTTTGTCCTGTAGATGTGTGTAATATGCAAAATGCTAGAAATAATTACATTTCATTTAGAAGTTGAAAAGATCCACCTGAAGTGTAAGTTTAGCCAAGGCCACAAACTTAGGTGAGTTTCAAATACACATAGTATCTTACCATGCCAAAGCATCTCAAGGCTTTTTATAGATGATCTACAATACACAATACAACTGTTAAATGAATGAAAACAAGCAAATCTTTGGTTTGAGAGGCAATGCCAAAATACTCAGCAACAAAAACAAGTAGCAGAGACAGAATGTCTGAAAATGGAAGAATGAAACAAGGTCAATAAAGAGTACCTAAGGCACCTTGTTTAATAGTCATCTTTGCTACACTCCTTAAGACCTCCAAATAACATATAAAACTGTAAATGCTAAGGAATGTGAAGATGAAAAAATAGCTGAGGAGACTGAAGATGAAAGAGCAGAGAACAAAATACATTACTCTTATTCATAGTTAAAATTCCTATGATCAGAAGTTGTGAATAAATATATTCTTTTACATGATAATGAAGTAAAGAGAAGAATCAGAGCTAGAAAAATGAATGAAAGGAGGAACCAATAGCGTTAAGAGTAACTTCATTTGATATTCATGAATTGCAAGTTAAAGTGAAGTAGAAAAGAAGTCTGAACTCGGAGATTGGGATGTTTTCTCTAATGTCTAATGCATTTCTCAGTCTCAAGTACTACAGAAGGGGGAAATATCCCCCTTAATTTAAAAAAATAAAAGGAGAGTCCAGTCTGTTCTTGCTTCAGGAATATGCACTGTACAGCAGGAATTTCAAAACTGTCCTTATGAAATAAAAAGAAGTATGCAAAGGAGAATTTTGAAGAGGGATGGGAATTTGTTTATTCTACAATAAATATTTTTAATCACTTACTTAGTTGAGACTTTCATCAGATGCAGTATGTAGTGGACTAGTAATATAAGCTAGATCTGAGGACAGAATGGTTAAGTCTTGGTTTGGCCACTCCTCCCTGCAAATCAATACCAATTAAAAAAAAAAAAGGGCAGGGGGAGAATTCCATTACTACTCTGCCTCAGTATAAGATGGTTTGTGAAAGTGAGTCAGCTTTATTGAGTCAGCTCCCTGTTCTTATACTAGAAAATAGAGCTTATAATTAAAGCTCTCTTTAACATAACCAGTTTACTACATGTTTGCTGAACTGGGTGCAGGATGCTCAGTTTCCAAATTTAGAGTCAGAGGGAAATTCATCAAGGAAAAAAAAGCCAACAAACCTCTATCCATCTCAGTCTCTGCCCTTGTTTGAATACTAGTTCATTTATACACACCTCTAAAAATTTCAAAACACTGTGAGAGGTGTAGGTTTCCAAATGTATGCAGCAGAACAGGAAGTTAGGTTAGTTGAACACTTCAGGGGATATAAATACTTCTAAGGTTTTTTTTTCCACAGAATTTTGGGACTATCAAACTTAAGTCTGCAAGAGCCAGAAGCCTTCTTACATTTTAATGCATCTTAATTAAAAACTGTACAACAGCATGTAGTGTTCATGAAGATGATTGTTAAGCTTTTGGCATTTTTAGGAAAGCACATCAAGCTTTAAAGTAGAATAAGACTACTGTCTTTCAGTACCTAGATTTTGTGCTCACAAAGTACAAAAAAACCACAGACATTTTCACCATTGTCTGCTTTTACCTTGTGTTCTCCCCTCAGGTATGGCCCATTTCCTGTTCCCTCGGAGCTACCTTTGGCTATATGGCTGGTCTGATTATTGCACCTCTGTGGATACACTGGAACCGGAAGCAGCTTACATACAAAAGCAGATAACTGGAGCAAAGAGAGACAAGGTATTTCTTTGTGCAGATTCCATACAGACTGTGCAAAAGTTGTTTTTTTAAGATAGATATATATATATATATAGTCAAAGCAGAAGACTGTCCAAATTCAGTTAGAGTATTTCAGGCCAAGCATCTCCACTCATTAAAATCACACAGATGCCGTTTCAGCATGGTGCAGTTTTTGCTTCCTCTAGACTATGTAACCCTGAGAGATTGTACCTTCCAGTCTGAATAAAATATTTGTAACAGGTGTGGTGGCTTCTTATTACAAGTTTGTTGACTTTGATTTTATTCCTCTGGATTTCACTGGTTGTAGAAGGCAGAATCGTAGGTTCAGCTTTCAAACCTGTAACAAGTTCGCTATGTACTTAATGCATTGTATTTAAAATCAGTAGAATTTCACAGTAAGCCTGGCCATTGTCAAATGTTTTTCACGTGATCAAACAGCAGTTTATGCATCTTGAGCCTATTCTCTTCTTCACTGTGTGTTTCTTTGGAGTTAGAATGGCTATAATAGCTTCATCAAAAACGGTCTTCAGTCCTTTCTGTGTTAAAGCTGAACACTCCACATAGCAGTAGGCTCCTATCTGTCAAGAAAATAAGTTAATTCAATAGCAATATATCTCAGCTGTTCACTTCCATCTGTGCACTTCTGCTTCCCCCCCCCCATGGTGACATTACAATGTTTGGCTGCAATCTAGAAAAGTTATCTGCATAACTGATATGCATCCCCCTGTCTGAGAAAATAAGATCTGTCTTTTCACCAAAGATCTGGAAGGTATTTAAGCTGGTTGGTTTATAAAGGAAACATATTAAATAAACTCTTTAGATTGGCAATGGGGTCCTAAGGTATGTTTGATAATTAAACAGCAAAAAAGAATTACATGACCAATTTGTGTTTCAAAAATAAGACTCTATAAGAAAGTGTCCTGATAAGCATTATCCACATAGTAGTTAAAATGGTAGTATAATATTCTCAAATAATTTTTAAAAGATGCTTACAACATTTTGCTTGAACAGAAGAGGTCCCTTCTGACGTCAAACCAGTCTGTGATTTTAATTATCTTATATAGCTTTTACAGGTGTCTATGCAGAAAATTAGAACTGTTACTAACAGGGAAGTGCAATTACACAGGTCTGCTTGTTACCTCTATTCAGCAATGTAAGAAAATATTGTTAACTGGTAACCAGTCGCAAGGGTTCGTACATGGACTGGTAAAAGAAATGGGCAAAGTGGCAAAAGGAGTCAAGTGGAAATAGGGGGTTTTTTTCTTTGTTATTTGGTTTCATTTAGGAATATCCAGTTTACCTCTTTTGCTAACTTCTGTCCTTGCTCCACAGATATGGGCTTCTCTTTCATATCATTCAGTCTTGCCAGAGTTTTTGGGTCATCACGAAGATCAATCTGGCAAGAAAGATTGCAGTCATGTTGGAATACTTTTTTTTAAACAAAAGTCAGCAGACAATATGATACCCTCTTTTTAAAAGATAATTATTTAAAGGAGTATTGCATCTATTAAAAGGGAGTTATATCATGTTTAGGATCATGGACCGTTCCTGATCTAAAAGCCCTAAATTTAAGCTGTGAACGACTACCTTTAATCCAGAAGGAACTAACATTTATTCTGTAATTCAGCTCTTCATATGTGTATCCAGCAGCAGCAGAAAGATTAACCCAAACATGATACCGACATGTGGGTCACTTCGTAGATGAAGCTCAGTCCACTGCCCACAAGAAGCAAGGAGAAATTGTTTCACTTCTCCCCTTGCTCCTTTGCTTCAGCAAATATTGCATATGATTAATAGTTGTCACCCAAGCATTTCCAGTAACATGGGCATGGGCAGACAATTTTTTTCCATAAGTCCCATGACTTTTTAGAAAGTCAGATGGAGATATGCAGCCAATCTTGCCACCCTGTTTACAACGGGTATAACAAGTTTTTTTTAATAAAAATGGAGGTAGCTCATTAAAGAACAACACAGATCTAGGTTTTTCTGCCACCTGTAAAGGTTGTTGCTCCAAAGGCAGAAGGAGGTGCTGCTCAAGTCCTGTTGGGCCTGAACTTTCAGCCTAAAGAAAAGCACCATATAACGATCCTAATTGTTTAAATAAAATAGAACAGAACCAGATATACCTGTGTTCCTACTAGTAAAAAGGGAACATTAGGTGCATATTCCTTCAACTCCGGTACCCACTCTTCCTTCACATTTTGAAATGAAGCAGGGTTTACCACTGAGAAGCAGATAAGGAAGACATCGGTCATAGGGTAAGATAAAGGTCTCAGACGATCATAGTCTTCCTAAGGAAGAAAAAATCTGTTATCTGCAATATTAAATTGTTGCCTGTATTTTGTTAATTTTAAAAGTTATATTCAGAAACCGTATTCGTATTTCACAAATGTTGTTGAGAAAAACTTCCTGAATGATTACAACTTTTCCAGATTAGTTATTGTGGCTGTTAGAGCAATATCTGCATATAAGGGTAACTGTATGTGAATTTTAAGTATTTTGAAAAGTGTATTAATACTGATGGAAATTTACTTCTGTATGAGAATATACAGAAGACTACCCTTTAAAAAGTTTATACTTGAAAAAAAGGCTTATGGTTCAAACATACTTGCAGATCAAAGGTTAGTTAGTTATCTGTAGAGAAATAAGCAGATGTGACCGCTGTAGAGCCATCCAGGCGAGGTTATAAAAATGTAGGCTAGATTAAGGCTATTTAATGCACTTGAATGTTCTATTTTGGATCAGATGTAGAGGTGATATTTAAGGCCCTCCTTGAATTTTATTTCTTAGAAGCTTTATGGTCCTGTTGCTAGAGATCAGTGCAGTAGGATCTTTTGTCTATACTGTGCTTTCTGTAAGCAAGCCCAGCAAAGGGTCAGAAGGAGCAGAAATCCCGGATCAAGGCTATCAGGGGAATATTAATACCTTTTGTATGGGGAGGGGTTAGTGTGAAAAGATTATTATTTGGGTCATTTAGGGCCACAGCATTTAGAGCCACCAGTCATACTGCCAGGGCATACAATACTGTGACAAGACAGGCATCTAGGAGCATCATCCCTATTGTAAATCAGAATTCTTTCTAGCAAGAGAGAAAGTGGATTTTTGCCATGTATTTTATCTAACATTAGAAGGGAACATGCCCCTGCAAGGCTTCCTTTGGTTTTTGGCAATGAACCAATGCCTTACCATTTCTACCTTAGGTTTCGGGGTTTCTTTTAACATAGATAACTAAGACTGAGCCCAGGCATTGCAGAGACAGTGTCAAATGCTGGATTTATGCCTTTTCTTCCACAGTAGACATCAGTTTGTTATGGCTGCTGCAGCAGCCTCCCTCTTGCCCATGTAAGCTCCCCATCTTAATTAAATCTCACAAATATTGGAACGATTTGTTCATTAAATGTAGAGACAGAAATGTAATTCAACTCCATGTTTGAAATGAGCCAGAAAATTAAATTTTTGTTTCCTTGGCAACAGTCACATTACCAGATTATTAACCTATAGTCACACCCTTAGAAAAAGCCCTTCATTGATTGTTATGTTTTAAACATGGTCACTAGAATTTCAGAAAACATATAAGAACTTCCTCAGAACCCTTTCTGCTAGGCCCATCTTTCCATCTGGAAGTCAACAGCTACGAGAAGAGGGCTGTTATTCTCATTGTGAACTGGAGAAAACACAAGCACAGGCAGAGATTCTGCACTAGCAAGGAGGTGACCATTGACCAGTATTCTTCAGTGTCTATTTTACAGTGTTCTGAATTGTAATCAGTATTCTCATGTGCCATTTTGACTATAGGCTCTACTGCCAGTTTTGTATATAGGTTTGTCAATAAAATAGAGCATGCTTAGTTGTTAACGTGGGTTCCCAATTTCACAACCACAGTAACTGGCACTGCTGTGAAACTACAACATTTGACAGGCCTTTTCCCTGCTAGTCTCAGGCTCCTGCCCTGATTCAAAAGAAAAAAACAGTAACCCTGTCTTTTCCACATCTGTGGACGTTCATCATAGAAAGCAGAAATAAGTTCAAGAACACCACAGCAAGTTGAAACTCTTCAACATTCAATTCTTTTTTTAAGCATGTATTTTACGTTTTACTTTTACTACTGAATATAGTTAGATCCTGCTCATGGTTGTTCATGTTTTTCTGGGGTGGAGATCAAAATCCTAAAAGAAGCTTCCCAACTGCAAATTACACTGGTCCCTGGAGTACAAAATCTGCATGCAAGGACACACAGGAGGATCTGTCAGTTGCTCTCAAATTCAGCTTTACTAAATCATATGTGGGGTGTATTACTGAATATGTTTCTTTAAAAGAAAATATCTAGTTTAAAGCCATAATTTGTTCCTACCACCAAAGAGCTGCCATCACCACACTCAACATTTTCTAAAAATCTCACATCTGGATTACAATAACTGGAATATTGTCTGCACTAAATGCCAGAATGCAGAAAGCATTTCACTGTCACCAGAAATTATGTTAGTCCATTAACCTTAAAATACCTCTTTAGTTAATCCATTTCAAATTACAGATGGACCTTTTATTCATAGTAAATATTAATCATTTTCTTAAAGCTGATCTTGGATCTGAACTCCTTTCCTGCTCCTGCATCTGTTTATGTGCCTTTTCATTTATACCCTGTCCCATCTGCACTGGGCAAGCTGTGGGTCCCTCCAGTGTAATTAAGAAGTTAACCTGAAGGCAAGCACAATGTGATTGGATACATCACGTACCACGGCTAAAGATGTATGTGGTATTCGCAACAGTGACTTCACTACATTTATGCTTTCTTAAATTATCAGAGAATTTGACTATACCCACCAGTCCTGCTGCTTGAAACCTGTCAGTGCTGTCAGGCTCTCCTTTCAACCTTGCCTGTGCTCTGATCATCAGGTTCATATTGATATTAATAGAGGCAGGTAGTTCTAACAAAGCCTTCCACCACATGGTTAGACTGATCCTGGGTCCTCCTGAGAGAGACCCTGCTTAAATGTTACCAACATCTAGTAGGCCATTTGTGCCTAAAGACTCCTTCTGCCCCCCAACAACCCCTCAGAAATAGCAATCAAACCTGTAAACTTTCTGTGATGTATTGGGCCTACATAACTGCTGGGCTGGGTAAAAGAATTTGAAATACCAAATTAATTTAGACTTAATGTTAGAGAAGCCTGGAAAAATCTTATTGCTTCAACTATAATTTATTTCCTGAATCTAGTGTAAGGGAAATAAATGTGGTTTATTCTAAAATTAAATGCAATGGCAAAATTAATTATACTAGCCAGTCAAGTTAAATTGCAATTTGAGTGCATGTACACACCACACTGTATGGCAGTTAGACTAATTAGACAATCTAATTGGAGGAGACACTGCATATATATTTAGGCATTAAAAATAAATTTAAAGAATTTAACTGGAATATTTTAAGAATGTGAATAAGGTGGGCAAGAAAGCCACTAAGGATCAAAATAATCAGTTATAAGTCTCAAAAACTCCAGGCTATAATAGTGAAAAGGCATGTTCTCCAACATACTCTGAACTTTAAACAAAAATTGCTTGCTGTTTGCTGAAGCAGGTGAATACAGATAGAAAAATACGCTGAAAATACGAGGGATGTAATAAGTTTAAACAAAATTGGACACAAGTATGTTGACTTAACTAACATGATATGATGTGATCTCTATAAAACATGACACTGCAGCAGTTCATAATTTACCTAGTATGCCTGTATAAAGCCAGAAGAGCTGCCAATACACAGCACACGTGAAAAATGAGATGACATGGAGGAAGTAATGACTTGACTTGGCTTCTCAACTACAAACTGGGCTTTTTGTTTTGTTTTTAAGAGTGGAGAATGGAAATTCGTACAATGGAAATTCATATTTTTAAATTATCACGTCGCCCTACTTTTGATATGCTGCAGGTATGTCTAGCCCCAGTTTTGATATTCTGCAGGTATATCTAGCATTGCCTTTATCTTACCTCCTTAAAATCTGTCCTTTAGGTTTCTTTTTCCATGTTACGGTACCTGATAATCTGCCTGAGATTTTCTTGTCCATGTCCTTGAATACTGAATCACTGATTTTCATTGTATTTTGAATGTTGAAGTGGATTTGCTCTCACATGTCCAAAATCCGGCTATTTCCAACATTTACCTGTTCAAAAACAGGTCTTGAGAAAATTTTGTATGCAGACTGAAGAATGATATTGCAATTCTGCAGCATTATATTCTTCCTCATTTCAAGGGTTTGTTCAGACTAAAAGCTGAATGCAGTGCCCTATTTCAAGTCATACATTTGATTCTGAACTAACACTTTTGCACAATTCCATGCATATCAGCTGAGAGACACATTTAAAACCACACAAACTATATTCCTAACTCTGCCACTGACACAATATGTAGTCCTGAGCAAATCATTATCTTCTCTCTATTTGCATCTTCCCATCTGTAGAGGTTTGCTAGCTTCGTAATGCATTAGTCTTTGCAAAACATTCCTTTGAGCTACACACCTTATGTGCAGTGGAATATTTTTTAAAAAATAAACTAAGAGAAAGTGGAGTATTATTATTTCTGAATAACCTTCTTGACACACAAAAAGCATTCTTTCCTTATATTTATTAGAAAACTGAAGTGAGAGGTGCAGGCATACAGGAATTCTGTCGTACTAGAGACTCTGTAGCTCCACTGTTTCATGGTTATCATGCTCTTCCTGGCCCAAGTTGAAGTGATGGGGACAGAGACAGAGGTCCTTACCCCTCTGTCAGTAATGTGAGACCACAGGCCTTCTCATCTGGAATGGTATCAAGGTCTCTCTATCCAATTTGGAAAGATGAACGGCTATTAGACCTTTGCAATCAATACCTTCCCACATCTTGATCAAGACATTTGAGGAAATTCACACCTCTCAGATCTGTCGTCACAGGTAGTAAAGACAATGTTAAGCTAGATCTGTCTGATTTTTATTTCCTTGCTATTATGGGGGCTAGTGTCTTAAAGCAAATAGGAAAAAACAAGCTCTGGTATGTCAGTAACACTGAGGCAGGGGCCCAAGGTGTGTCATGTTTTAATCCGCAGTACGTGTTTTGTACTCTGATGAAACCAAAGTAGTGAATCATTTTATGTGTTTTGCAGCTTAGGAATGAAATTTTAACAATGCACCTCCAGTTCTACTGACGTGCTTATAAACAAAAGCATAATCCTATTTCTTTTCTATTCTGAGAGGCATAAAGTAGATGGGAGAAAACAAAATAAAGCTTGCACCACTGGAAGAGAATCTGGAGCTCAACAACTCTGGGTTTGTGATCTCTGTTAGCAACCATCTGTTGCTTTCATAGCGTACAACAGCAATCGTAAGAGGAGGTTCTCACTCCCAACCATCTGTTTTTAGAGGGGAAGCCAAAAATAGGCATCAGGCAGAGTTGCTAGAGGAATCCAACCTCTAGCAGCAAAGGGTAATCACTACTGCTGCTCAGAGGGGCTCAGTGAGGCAGAGTTTTGCAGAGCAAAATCCCAGCTAAAAGCCCAGGTTTTAACCGATTTCATAGTAGGGCTTGGTAATAACAGGCAGAAGTCCTCTCTCAATATGAATTGCCATACTTTACTTTTTGAAGTGCATTTCAAAGCTTCCTTCATTTTTCAGTTTCCTCCCTGAAAATAAATTTCTGTTCCAGCAGGTCCCTGTAATATTCTGGAAAACTTTGGAAATGAACCATAACGACTGTTGTACATAACATGTACCCCAGGGACTTAATAACAGCTCACAGTTACCCCTGGACACATCTCGCCATCTCTCCCAAATTGTTTGGATATAAAGCCTGATCTGCAGCTTTGCCATAAGCACCAGGCAAAGCCTCTGAAAGCAACTGCCTACTCCAAAAGCACACCAGGAAACAGACTTCGCCCCGCTGAATCACCCTGTGGTTTCTGATTCTACTAGATGCTTGGTGGGGGAGGAGAGAGAGGGAAGTGGCCTGTACTGCCCCATGCCAAGCACAAATTGCTTCCTTGGCTAAAAAGCACTCTCCATTTTTTTTTCAGTCTGGGCTGTATAACTCTGTAACCCTTTGCAAGGAAGGAGGGTGGAGCGTCCCCCAGGATGCTGGTTTCCTGGCACTGCCGCTCACAAGAAGGCACCACTAATGCAGGACCATTTGGCAGAAAGTTGCAATTTGGACTGACACAGCATTGCCATAAAACGTCTGCTCATCCAGTCCTGCAACCCAAGCTCTGTTACACTGGTCACTGCATTTCATATTGTATTTGTGGCCACTGGCTTTTGAACATGAAAAACGAGATGCAGTGATTATTTCCTGGCTGCAGGGGAAAAGTGCACTACAGACCCACTGTCTCTTCTCAGGCTTCTGAAGATACAGCTTGCATTGCTAAAGAAAGCAGAATTGTCCTTTTGTGGCTTGCTCACACAGGTTTCCCAGGGAGTGCAAAAAGCTGCTGATTTGGGCCCAGCATCTATTTTTAATTTATAGAAAAGGCTTCAAGAATGCAGGGTAAGTGCTCTTCCATTGTATTCTAAAAATGAAGTAAGCTGATCTAAATCCATTTCTGAATTCCTGTGAGGAGGACTGTTCAAAGGACATATGAATTATACATTGAAAAAGCCCAGGGTTTGTGAATTAGGATTTTTATTTTTTTTTACAAAACTTTCCTTCTGGCATATTTGAGAACTGTGCAACTGCTTACATGTCTGAAAAGCTTTTCTGTATAGAGAGAAAACAGCTGGAAGATGGAGCCTAGTAAGATGGATTTTAGAGCATCAGAGACAAGAAGGACAGAATATTTCTTTAATTATACACAAAATTGCCTTTAAGTGTTCAGATTTGATCCTAGTCTTAATGTATGATTCAATACTGTCCAAATCTTACATCTTGCCATGTGGTAATGCTAAACTATTTCCTAGATGGTCTAAACAGCACTCTCCCTCCCTCCTCTCCATCACCACAAGAACTTCAACTTGCTGGCTTTGTCATGGTTTTCTAGAAGTGGAAGTTCCTGAATTTCTCCATAAGGCTTATTATTTTAGCATATGTAAGAACAGAACATGGATTCAACTGCAAGCAGTATCAGCAAGCACAGTTTCACTTAAACACCTTCAAGTTACTTGTGGCAGAGTAACTGCCATGGACAGACCCTTTCACTCCTTGCCCATGAGAAATATCAACACTGCGGTGTGTTCCTGTGCCAGTTCCCTTCTCCCTGGCAGTGAGTTTATGAACAGCACTCTTTCCACATAGGGTTTCCATTTTCCCCAGGAAAGGAATTCACCCCAGTTGTGGTGACTGCAGCCATGAACAATCAGGATTTCCTATTCTTTCAGATATAATCAGTCAAAGGAAAAAAATAAAATTCACCCTGACACAGGAGATCTGGTCAGATCCTCTGCTGAACCTGCTCTTTGGAAAGATGGGCTCTTTCACTTTATTTTCAAAGAATATGATCTGTTCTCCCAGGCAAAACTGCCTATAGATTGCAGTTGGTTTAATACAATTATCCATATCAGACGTGTCTTTTAATTACTACCTATATAAATCCTGATCAGACAAGAAACACTGATCAGTGAGGTATCCCATTCCCTTTCACTTTTTACAAATAAACCTCAAAAGCACATTCTTCAGTCCAGAGATGAGCAACAGCTTTGAAAGACAGAAGACTACAGCTTCACACTGACTCCTCCAGATTAATTCCACATCACACAATTTCTCAGGAGAGTACCAGTGTCAGAGTACCAGTGCCATCATGTGCACATCGAATAAACACATCATGGTGAAAGTTTCTGGAATTACAGGAGTTGCTAAGACTCTTCTGCACCTCGTTTTATGTCAAGTCCCAATTTGTCAGGGCTAACAGCTTCCATTGAAGAACGTGGTATAACACTTGATGATTTCACTGCAGCAGATATTGAGGCAGTTGAAAAACTGCCTATGGTTTTTCTTTCTCAAGTGAGGAATTTGTAAGCCATCTCACTGCCTGTGGCTGGGCTATCTGTTGGTCCTAACTAAAGTTGCATCCCAGGTCACACCTGGCATCGCTCCCTTATTGACTCCGACATTGAATCCAACTGGAACTCAGACCAACAAGGAACCAGCATTAAGTCCTACTGATTGTCTTTAAGCATTCATGACTACATCTAATTTAGAGCGCAACCCGCCTGAGGCACTCTCAGTCTGTGTTTTATTCATCTGAAGCAATATACACACCTAGGATGCTGACAGATGTTCCTTTCCCCTGGAGAATAATGCTGCCACCTGCATTTTTATGGCTGCACCAGCGAGTGCCAGCCATAGCAAAGAATTATTGCACACGTGCCACAGCACGGATGCAGCACAGAGCAGGATAAAACAGACTGGGGACAGTAGCTGCTAATGTGTCAAATGACACAACCTCTCCAGAACTGCTGAAAGTCTCATGTAGCATTCAGCCACATTTTTCTTAACGCAACTTTTCTAGTTACCAATCCAAACCAATAGACTGCTTATAAAACTACAGAACAGAGCAGTAAAAAGATACAGTTCCCCTCTGCCCTCTTTTTGCATTTTTTTTCTCATTAAAGGAGGGGCAGTTTTGTTACAAATTTAACTGCTAATTTGGAGGTTTAAAAAAAGTCCTGAAGTCCTGAAAAGCCAGATTAGGTAAGGCCTGGTCTGGTGGGAGGTGTCCCTGCGGAGGTTGGGACTAGATGATCTTTAAGGTCCATTGCAATCCCTTAACATTCTGTGATTCTGTCCCAAAGCATCCATTTTAGTGATGTTGGAGTTTATAATTCACAATAAAACTGCAGTATTTGGAATCAGTGTGCTTTATATTATTTCTTAAAGCCCAGTTTCCTGGAGTCTTGTGAAGAAAAATCACATCCTTTTCACCTTTTAAATGAAAGATAAATTTCTAGTACCCCACAGATACAGAGAAAACTTGAATACATGAAGCCCAGAGGTCTAAAGAATACCCTCATGCAGCAAAGGCCAAAAACCATTATGATTTCCTAGGTTTTTTTAGGTAGCAGTGTCTGCAGATAGGAATAGCTGACTCATCATTTTGAATGCCTGGGACTGACAAAACCTTGGTATTGCTGGAGTGAGTTTTATGTCTGCTTTGTCCATGTGTTCTCAATAAAGGAACTGGAACAAAGCTTATTGAAATCAGCAATCAGGGTGCCTGCTAGCACAGAGCTCTGGATCACACCCTAACACACTATAAGCCCTTTTACATTGCAGGTCAGTGCTGCGGAGGCAGTACTCAGTCAAAATATAAATTTAGTTTGTTTTAAGATGTAGTTTGGAAGCTGAATCAGGAGTTAGGCTATGAATGAAAACTATGCATTTTTTATACTTATTTACGAAAATATGAAGAGCTCTTTGCAAAGGAAACAGATTCCAATCAAGAAGTCTGACTGTGAACCTGACAAAAATTCCCAGGGTCTTATACATTCTCTATCAGAAAACTCCATCAGCTCATGCCACCTTACCCAGTTGTCCCATTCCATCACTTCTGCCTCCTGCAGCACAGCTGTGGATTATATGATACTGAACTGAGTGCAGGTGCACACACCAACTTAAAATGAAGTCAGGAAGTCAGAGTAACATTGTGCTGGAAGAGCGATAACAATTGCCTGTGTTCAGTGTTGCCTCTTTAGCAGGTGATGTTTGGATAGCATCAAAACATGCCACTGTACCTCAAAGAAATTATTAATGAGTACAATTCAGGCAGAACTCTGCCACAAACTAAAGGATATCCACTGACTCTTAACCCAGGAAAAAGGGCTTTTTACTTGGCCACATAAGCAATGTTTAGCAAGAGTCTTTCTAGGCCAGTACACTTCATAGAAATGTGCTTTTAACATATCAAAAACTGAAGTTTCAGAGAACCTCTCAAAGTTGGTTTGCTTTGGGTTCTTTATTTTGGCCTGCCATTAATTTGCTGTCAATGTGGAAAAGGCATTCTGGATCTACATTTTCAAATGCATCCCTTACATTTGATTTTAACGTAATTAGGTGTCGCTATTCAGAAAAGCTGTGGGGCTTTTGGCACTCTGCAAATTAAACATAAATGTCTTGAGTTTCCAACATCTATCCAGTGCATGCTCCTGGTAACTCAGAGCAACATCTCCCATCCTGCGACTCCCCATCTGGCGATAGCAGAACTTACCTATCCTTCTAGGAAAGCTGTGATGCTTTCAAAGCGTGAGTCACAGCTCACAAGGAGGCGTTTCAATGCAAGCTTCACACTGGGATTATTATTGTTGCAAGGCCATTTTTAAAAGCAAATCTGAAAGTACAAGTCCCCTTCCTTTTAAAGGGAAAATCTGTCTTTGCTTAAACCCTTGTCTGGAGAACTCTTGACAGAGATTGTAAGCTCAGGTACTTTACCTCCTCTTACACTGAAAAACCTTAATTCCAAAGGGAGCATCCAGGCATGTTTTTATTTTATCTGCATACATCCAGTTGTTAAATCTACGTGGCTGGCAACATCCTGAGGCACAGAGCAGCTTCAGCGGAGGCTGAGCTATTCATAGGCCAGCACGCCAGCCGGGAGTGAGCTCATGAGCTCACAGCTTCCCAGCACCAGCTGCCAGCTCGGCTGGGACATGTAAAGGGAGCGAGGGAAAATGCATGTGGGAGGAGGGAGGCACAAGGGGGAACAGAAAGGGGACAGGATCTTAATTGCTAATATCTCACGTCAGGATCTGCCAAAATCACGTTAGAGGTCTCGGTGTTTACAACTCTGCAGTAAAGGATGGCAAGCTTTGCATTGTGTGAGACTGCTTTGCTCCAGGCTGGCATTTGGCACTACGACTGCCTGGTAGGGGCAACTTGAAGGAGCAGTGTGCTCTGAGAAGGAGCATTTCTATTTCACAACAGACCAGCCAAAATGATCAGCAGCTGCCTTTCCTCTCAGTAGGATACCAGAGTGGTACCTGCTAGCCCAGGGCTACCTACCAAAGCCAAGACAAACAGCCAGCAAGGAGTCTAAAGATTTCAGCTATTTATTTATAGCAACTGCTGCAAGTTTGGTGACCATCCATTTAATAACCACACCTCACACACGGGCACATTCACAGTTATAACCATTTGTTTTTACATATCACCTTAATGCAGATCTTCCTAATATCTGAGTTAGCTTTACACACTTCAGCAGCCTGACCAACTTTAAAAAAAATTGCTTTTAACATCAGGGCTTCCGTTGCAACCAAAAAATCACTGTATCTGAATTAAGATGGCTGTGGCTGCAACCAGAGTGACCATCGGTACCTGAACTGAGAAGTACCAAGAAGTGGATTGTTGTGCTCCTGTGCTTAGCGTGTTTTGTGGTACTATTTTGGTGACAGCTGAGAAGGCACTGAGAGCTTTGTTGTATCAGACCACATATTAAGGCCTTTAAGGCAGAGATATAAAAGTGAAAAGACAAGGAACAGAGTTTACCTCAGCTTTGTCCAAGCAGACCACACTGGTATCACAACGGTAAGTGATGCTGAGGGATATCAATGTTATTATGAGGCACTGCACCATAGTAAGATTCCCCATACCCCTCTCTGCACTTCCCAGATGCTGGCTTGGTGCCAAACAGGCACCAAACAGCCATGCTATGCCTCAGCATCTCTCTTCCCACAGAAACAGGAGCAACACAGGCTCTGCTACTGCAGCCTCCCTATCCTCCCTCTAGGTCCCAACCATCCTTCACAGCAGCAGAGCAAGATTTCCACCTGTATGCGGTCAGCACCTACTGGAGGAAAGGGACACCATGAAGGAAAATTGACAGCAAAAGGGGCTGGCAGGAGGATGGACCCCAACTGCCATTTTAAACAACAGCCTTCAATATAGAGCGAAATCTCCAAAAGGCAACTGCTGTGTGTCCTCCCACTTATCCCAATCATTTGGGACATGGCAAAGGGACACACACCACACCTCTTTGTTAGTGCTTACAGACATTTCTTCAGAAATGTTAATACCATGAGAGCTGGCAGTATTACTTCTGGTATTATGGAAGATCAAAATGATAATCAGTTGTCACCAGTTCAGAAGCATTCCAACATGGTGATCTTAACAGACCCCTCATGAAGCCATGATTCTCTTCCCAAGCTGATTATGCCACATAGCCCTGCTCAATGAAGAGCAGTACTGAGACATAGTCTCCCAGAGCAAGACAGGCAACTACAAAGCCAAAGGCATCCAAGCATCAGTACCACAAGCACCTCACATTTAAACTTCAGTGCACTGATGCAGATCTTCAATGCAGGTAGGTTCCACAGATCTCATCTTCCTGCAGAAACCAAGACCCACTCTAAGCCCACACATTGCAAGCAGAAGGCTAAAAGGAGCTGCTGGCTCCACCTCTGGAAGGAATTGCTGGAGGAATGGCACCAAATTCCCACATGCCTCCCTGACACGGGAGGCTGCCTCCACAGCTGCAAATCCAAACGGGCTCTGAGAGCCTCCATTGCTCAGCAGCTGTACTGGCTATTTTCTGCTGAACCAGGGCCTCAGTATTTTCAGCCAGAGAAGAGCTGCCTTGAACTCACACACACCCTGTGTATAAACTGAACGTTGTGAACCACTAGTGGCATTTTTCTCTGCTATGTATAACTAGAAAAAAATGGGATTTTAATAGATTTATTTTCAACCTACTTTAAACTATGAGGCCTTATGTCATCATTATAGTTACTACATGTGATCCTGTGTGTGTTATGAAGAAGCAAGCTAGAAATGAGTACTGGATGAACTCAAAAGCTTGCAACTCCTCTGCCAAAGCAAAGTCTGTCACAAGTTGCTAAATACATAACCACGCAAGTTAAAGAGACCCACACACTGATAAGTCAGTATTTCAGGGCGATGAGCCTACTGTGCACCAGCTATGAACCAAAAGGTCTTTAATCTTTGCTCTGCTATGGACTTCACGTATGGATTTGGAGTAGGTCACTGTTTAAACCTTCATTTAACCCCTCACTCCTCTTCCCCCTGAATTGAGATCTGTAGACTGTATCTGTACTCTGTCCAGAGCTGGGAGTATAAACATGCTGAAGATTGTGAACTGCTTAGACACCACAGTGATCACGCACTGCCAAGTTTTGATAAAATTATACTATCAGGCCAGTATTCTACATTAAAACAATTTGGGGGTGACAGAATTAGAAATAAAAGCACTGATGTATGCTGGCATGGAAATCCCAACTCTGGGCAGCAGGCATGTATCAGATACAGCATGCTGTTTTCCCACCACAGAGAAGGCATCACCAGCTCATGTCTTTTCTGCTCTTTACTATATATGTTTAAGCTTTAAAGGAAGCTTTCTGCTATTGCAAAAAAAAAAGACAGGCTTTCAGCCCACTCTCTGACAAAATGGCCTTTAGCTGAATGAACTTGCTGGACTGGAAGCCTCAGATGTCCACCAGTTCCCCAAACATGCTGAAGTGGGATGGGCATAGTGGTAAAGATTTTATTAGCACCACAGGTCTGACTAAAAGGGGAGTTTTGCCAAGACTAGATATATCTGTTAAGTAGCCTCATTAAAAGACCCTACATGAGCTGAGGCTCCTCTGAATCAGGCCAGCAAGACCTGTTCCTAAGTACCTCAAAAACTGCTCTGTAATTCAAACTGAAGAATCCAGCTTTTCAGAAACTGGAAAAAAAGCTTACCTCAACTTTTTACACCTCTGGATATACAACTTCACACTGACAAAATTTTTTTAGTGTAACAGGAATACCTTCACTTGCTGTTTGTTGTAAACTGGCCAGTTTACCCTCCTAACTTTTGAGGAGGCCAGGGGTCACCTGGGTTTGTACTCAGCACATTCACACAGAGTGGGATACCACAAAACCACCTTAGTTAAGGTTACACAGACCTAACAACACATACTCCCATTAATAGCAACAAGCCCAGCACAAGCAGTTTGAGACGGCATCCCCAAATACACTATGCATATGTACAGTAGTGCTAGGGTCACTTTCACACTTTCCAATGCTCACTATTAAAAAAGAAAAGAAAATTAGTTGCATATTAACTAAATGCTTTCTTTGAGCGCTAAATACTCATTTTGTAACCTACTTAAGCAACATTTTACAAGCCGTGTTTTGAACCAATTACTATTGAAAAACAGGACAATGACAGTAATAAGAAATGCATTTAGTTGGCACAAATTTGACTAGTTTGTGTTTATGTCAGTGAAATGACAACCATGAAGTCAGTCTTTGTGGGAAGAGTCTCACCCTTCAGGGTGAGCTTTCTGGAAATGGGGCTGTTTCCTACAATCCTCATGGAATTAATTACATTACTGATTTCAGGCCTAACAAAGATATAAAAGACCATTCAAATGCTGATTCCCTTTCCTAAGGCTATATGCAGATCTAAAAAGGTACACTAATTCAGGCAGCAGTTGTTCAATTAAGTATAGGAATAACATGGTTAAAAATTACCACTTCAGTCTATGCAAGTTCCGTGAGATTATCTTACTAGTTGCTCTTTACAACAAGGAAGCATGTCTGAGGTCATGTGAGACCAAAGCACATGCTCATGCTGCAAGAACAAGTTTTAATATAAGGAATACGCAACTTTACAGAAACCCACGCAGCATTTCCATATATGCTCCACACCTCCTGGGGTCAGGCCCTTCGCAAACTGCTTCCAATAAGGCATCCCCAGAAAGCTGGAAGTACTCTAACCCCGGAGGAGACCATGCTCGGCCCGCAGCTGGTGCCGTGCAAGTTAAGCTAACAAAGAGGTGACTTGAATCATGGAGCCCTTTAGAAACCACTACACCAGCGACCCCTCCAAACATCCAGCATTTTATCCATCATTAAAGTTACTTAAGAGCCGTGCTGACATCACAGCATCTTTCACAACCGGCTGTAATCTTAACCAAATGAATCACTTGAATTGTCTGGGACAGCAAAAGAAACCCAGGTTATCTCAAAGGCAGTGGCTGATTTTTTTTTTCCCCACGTTATTATTTTCCACCTTTAGTTTAAACAACTCTTTGGAGCTATTTGAGCGCTGTAAAGCACAAACAAGGCAAGCTGCGGCAGCCCGGCTCTCCATCCGACCCGAGGCGGCTGAGGCAGCGTGTTCCCTGTGTGCTGAACGGGGCATATTTTCCCACCTGAAGGCCGACGGAGGGTCGGCACCCCAGGGGGGAGAGGGGCTGGCCGGGGGCGATGCCCGGCCCAGAGCGATGCCCGGCCCAGAGCAATGCCCTGCAGGCGCAGGGCATCCCTCCGCCCCCACCGGTCGATGCCGCGGCGCCCTGGCCCCAGCACCGCTAAAAATAAAGCCCGTCTCCGCCTGCCCGCTCTCGGAAATCGGGGTTGGATCGATGGTTTTCTTTTAAATCTGGTTTTTGTCAATCCCCCTCTCCCCCGACAACCCGGCTCCGAACCGCCCAGCTCGGACCGCAGCCCTGTGAATAACTTCAGGGATGGCCGGGACCGCCGCCGGGCGGGGGGACGGGGCCGGGGGGCCCGCGGGCAGCGCTCGGCACTCACCTGGCCGGCGGTGTCGTAGAGCCCCAGCAGGTACTGCTTGCCTCCGACGGTGACGCTGACTGCGAGAGGGGAGAAACACAGCGGGTGAGGGAGGGCACCCTCGGCCGACCCCCTCCGAACCCCCCGGCAGGGCCAGGCCGGGGGATGGAGTGAGCAGGGACGGGGGAGAGGGGGCGGCAGCCGCGGCCCCCCGCCCGCTCACCTGCGTAGTGGTCGAACACGGTGGGCACGTACTCCTCGGGGAAGGCGTCGTTGGCGTAGCTCATCAGCAGGCACGTCTTGCCCACGGCGCCGTCCCCCACCACCACGCACTTCAGCATGACCGCCGCGCTGCCATGGGCCATGGCCGGAGCCCGCCCTCATGGCCCCGCGGGCGCGCCCCGCCGCGCCGGGCCCCTCGGCATCGCCGCCGCCGC